>NC_142200.1:96512654-96773850 GCF_049639895.1 Pseudopodoces humilis | reverse complement strand
CAATTTTTTCCCCCCACCCCTCTCCTCCCCTAGAAATACCCCAGTTTTTCCCCCTGTTCGGGAGAGCTGCTGTCACTGGCTCCCTTCGCCGAGGGCCCTGCTTTAAGAAAGGCTAGTTCTCTGTGGAACGCCACACAGCGCTCTAGTCTCTCTTCTGCGCGTCGCCTGCACGCTGCTGCTGAGCTGAGCTGAGCTGAAATCAGTCACCAGGCAGAGGATGTGCCCGTGTCCCCGGGCAGTCCAACCGCGGACCGCTTCTTCCCCGCTCGTCACGGCACCCCTGCCATCTCCGCCGCCCCCCGCCACGGCACATTATCAATTTTCCTTTAACAGTGCTTGGTCTCATCTCTATGTGATGTCAGCTTGATATGCAGAATCAGTTACTATATTTAGAGGGATATGGGGAAAACGTTGGAAAGCCCTAGCTACAGCATGTAATTCTACCAACTGGGGAGACCCGTTCTGATAACTTTCCAACATTTGCCACTCACCCTCCTCTCTTTCCATGTTACTATGGCTTTTCCTGTTTTCCCAGAGCCATCTGTAAACACTGGAACACCCTTTAAGGGTGTGTTCTGCTATTCAGAGCTTGAAGAGACCATGTGGTTTCTCCACTTCAATTTAACAATCTATGGCTTGGTAAATGATAAGTGGGTTTGTCCTGTGAAATTTTTCAGGGCACTTTGCAAGGCTGTACTGTTGGTAAAACACCATTCAAAATGTTCTTGTGTCGCAGGTATAATCCGTGAAGGATCTCTTGTGTTCAAACTGTAAAAACACCGAGACGACATTTGATGATTAATTGTGCTATTAGCTCCAATACTCTGAGTGCTGTCTTTTCTGGTTGATGAGGTAACAACATCCACTCTAGGATGTGCAAAGGATCAGGCCAGTGAGAGTGTTCTACTATGGTAGAATATATATTCCATTCTATAGTAGTATAGTATAGAATATATATTCTATATATTCTATTCTATAATAGCAGTAGGGTGCAGGGCAGTCTGGGCATATCCAGTGGACTTGTTGGTTTGAGATAGCTTGCTCCACTCTTTTGAGAGCAGATTTTGCCTCTGGGGTTAATTTTCTAGGGGAAGGTTAATTCCGGATCACCTTGTAGTAGGTCAAATACAGGTGCTAATTGTGAATTTGTCAGTCCTAAATAAGGTCTGACCCAGCGGATGGGTTTTTGTGCATCATTCAGTGTCTGAATTTTGGTTGAAAACTGAATTGTTTGTGGTTGTATAGTCTGGTTCATTATTTGGAGTCCTGAATATTTCCAAGGTGCTTGCTGCTGCACCTTCTCTGGTGCTACCTGCAGCCCAAATGTTTTGAATGCTTGCAGAAAGCTTGGCTGAATCTCGGAGAGCTCTTTTTTGGTTTGGGCTGCAATTCAAATGTCATCCATGTAATGGTAACAGAATGCTCCTGGAAATTGCTTGCTCACTGATGAGAGTGCCTGTGCAACGTACCACTGGCAAACCGTAGGACTGTTTTTCGTCCCCTGGGCTAGGACTTTCCATTGATAATGTTGCACTGTTGCTGTGTTCTTAATGGAAGGCACTGTAAAAGCAAAACTCTGGGGTATCATCAGGCTGCTGTGGAATAGTAAAGAAACAATCTTTCAGATCTACTATCAGAATGTCCCAGCAGGTTCCAGGTATCACTGTGGGAGATGGCATACCTGCTTGCAATGGAAATGCAAATGAATTAATATCAGGTGCCAGAGAACCCATTTATAATTGAAATTGGATAATTAGGTTGCAAGCTGTCTTTGAAATAATAATCAACCAGACAGCTACAGCTCTTGACCTTCTTGCTGACCAGTCTACTCAGATAAGAAGTGCAGTATTTCAACATCGGAGAGTATTAGACTATTTATTAGCAGAAGAAGGGGAAGTGTGTGGAAAATGTCAGGACTCCAAGTGCTGTTTGCAAATAGATGACAATGGAAAAGTGGTAAAGCAAATAACAAAAAGTATAAGAAAGTTAGCGCGTGTAGCGGTCCAAACTTGGAAAGGATGGGAAAGGGACATGTTTTCATGGTTACCTGGTGGCCTATGGGTCAAAGAAATGCTTTTTTTCCTCTTAGGTGTTGTAGCAACTCTAATCTTTTGACCATGCATGATCCCTTGCTTAATACAACTCATTCAACATGTGATGGAAGGAATGCAGGTAGTAGCCGTGCCTAGTGAGCCAGAGATAGCTACAAAAGGGCAGAGAGTGATGCCACTGCAAATAATTGCAAAGCCAAAAAGGACCCAGGAACAAGAAACTGGGTCAATGCTAAGTAAAGTTTGTAAAGAGAATTCTTAAGAAAAATGAAAAGAGGAGGGATTGAGAGGAATGATGGGTTTGTCTTTACAAACAAGCTGTGGGTCTGCTGCTAAGATGCAGCTATCAGTGGGAGACAACAGAAACAGTGGGATGGATTCCACTGAAAGATCAAAGAGGTACTGAAAGAACGCTATGAATTCCGTCAAAGTTAAGAATTAAGAAGGGATTATGCACTGGGCGGGGGGAAGGTATCGCAGGTATCAGGCGTTCCGGGAAGTCTGTACCTGTCAAGTACCTCAGCCTATGGGGAAAGAGAGAAGGGGACAAGCGGCCGGGAATGAAGATAAAAAGGAGGCTGCGCCCTCCAAAAATTAGGGAGGCCCCAGGGGAATGCCCCATGGCCTCTCCCTTTATTCAAATAAAGGAAAAAGGACTCCTCTGTCTCCTTTTTTGGACATAAACCTCTGGTGTTTGTGGATTAATTTTCCTGACACTACCTGTTTTGGTAGGTGAGTGCAGTAGACAGAAGGTGGCACAGGTTTAGTAGACGGCACCTGCCCACAGGGCCAGGGCAGGCAACTGGCTGCTTTCCTGTGACTAGAATAGTTACTGCACTTTCCATCCCCATGAGTTGTTTTGAAGGCAGAGGTAGATATTTTGGGGAAGTGCAAGGAAGCCAGCACCATGGGAGTGACTCCAGCATCTCAACATTTCCCTTGAGCTCCATGTGCATGACTTACGTAGCTGTGGAGCCAGCCGGTCAAAGGCCCAGCCCTGCCTCCCATTTCAGGGGAAGAAAGAGGAAGAGTTCTATCAGGGCTCAATCTGAAAGGAAGTTTTGGTGCTTCCAGAAGCACAGCTTTGGTAGCAGAGGAACAGCTCGGCTCCTGCCACCCGCTGGCCCTTGGAATGCACACACAGCCCTAGTTTCATTTCAGGAGACACCAAGAAGCTGGGCAGTTTGAAAAGGGCAGCTGTTGTTTCACTGTTGCAGTTCTTGGCTTGTTAAACACCCTCCTAGCTGTACTACAGCCTGCGCTTGAAGACGCCAAAGTACCATCCTGGAGGAAAGGCATCAAAAGCTTGACAAAGGCTGACGGGAGTGCCTTTGATTACCCCTTTTCCCAAGAGGTCTCTTTAGCTGAAGTTGCTAACAAGAACCAGACTTGACAGCCTAGAATATGCTTATGGTTTATGGTTTTATTTTTTGGGTCCTCAGTCCTGCATGGGATTCAGGAAGTGGGTGCTGCAGAGGCTCCAGCAAGGCATCAGAAACGCCGGCCCCGCACCCAAGGGTGGCGCAAGATCTCCTCCAGCTCTGGCCTGTCCGCGGGGTGCTTGGACAAGCACCAGCGGATCAGATGTTGGCACTCTGGGGAGAGAAGCCAGAAAGCGCTGGTCATTTTCAGAAGGCTCCTGCTCAGCTGCTGACGGCGCCCACGGGGCCCGGGCCGAGCTGCGTGGGCTCAGAGCTGCGCCAGCCTCCCAAGGGACTCTGCCCTGTGTGGGAGAGTGGCACGGTGGGACACGTGCACCTCCTTCCGTTGCACGGGCCACCTCCCGCAGCCAGCTCTTGAGGGCAGATCCGTGTCCTGTGGAGCTGTGTGAGGGCCATGCTGGGCTGCGTGCTGCCATCTGCAAAAGTCTGCCTTCTGGAGGCCAGATACCAACCTGGAGAGATCTGCTGCCTGAAGAAGGGCTGCCCCAACCTGATGTCACGGTCCTCCTGGAAGGGGAGGTTGCCACACACACCATGACATACAGCAGCACGCCCAGGGACCAGATGGTCGCTGAATGGCCATGGTAGACGCCAAGGCAGATCCACTCGGGTGGGCTGTACGTGCGTGTTCCTAGGGGAGATGGGTGGCGCTGTCCAGACGCAGGCTGCTGGCTTTCAGCGCCCGCTGCCCGCCTCCTGGCAGAGGCAGGAGCTGCAGCGGTGGACACAACTTCTCCCCGAGGCCACCCCACATCCCCCAGGCAACTGGCCAAAGCCAAGAAACCATTCTGCAAGGCAAAGAAGGCCAGCAGAGCAGCCCAAGGCCTTGTGGGCCTGCTAAGCTGAGGGGCCAGGAGCTGGCTTTTGCAGCTCCCCGTGTCGGCAGGGCCAGCAGCCAGCTCCTGGGGCACAGCATCTGCTGCCAAAGGGCAGCCAGCAGCCAGCTGAAGGATGCACCCTGCGGCCGAGGAGGGAATGGGGCCGTGCAGTGCCTGGCACTGGCAGCAGGGCCCGGGCTGTGGGCTCACCGGCAAATTGCGTGAAGACCTGCTCCTGGAGAAAGGTGCCGCAGCCGAAGTCAATGAGCTTCAGGTTGCCGCTGTCCAGGTCCAAGAGGAGGTTCTCCGGCTTGATGTCTCGGTGCAGGACGCCGCAGGCAGTGCAGTGCCGCACGGCCTCCAGCACCTGGCAGAAAAGCCAGCGTGCCAACTCCTCACACAGGAAACCCCTGCTCCAGCAGGAAGTGCAGGAGATCCTGCGATGGCTCCGGACGCTCCATCACCAGCAGGAAGCTGTCAGGCAGCTCAAACCAGTCGAGGAGCTGGATGATGTTGTGGCAGCCAGAGCCCACCTTCTCCATCAGCACGATCTCCACGGGAACACGGGTGCCGTCGGGCTGTGAGGAAGAGACAATGCCTCCAGCAAGCCGGATGCTGCCCTGTGGCTGTGCTGCCTCCTGCCTGGGATGCCCCGGTGCCCTCTTGGGCAGACTCCCTGCTGCTTGGCATTCCTCCTGCCCAGGGGTTGCTTGGAGGTGCCCCCTGCCCGGCCCTGCTGTCGATGTTTGGCATCTCTGGGCCCACAATGCCCCGGCTTGCACGCTGAGCCCATGCCCGCTCCCCCAGCCATCTACCGCCTCCCACCCCCGGGACCCCGGGCTTATCCCTGCCAGCCGTGCCCCGCTCTGTCCTGCTGGCCCCGCTCACACACCAGCTCGTCCCACTGCAGGACGCTGTCCCGAGCCACGTGTTTAATAGCCACCTGCAAGCCATGGAGAGAGAGAGAGAGAGAGAGAGAGAGGCTTAGCTCAAGAAGTCCTGCCCCTCCCCATCCCTCACCCTCCTGGCACGCCCGGCCATCACGGCCACTCACAGGGCTCCCATCCGAGAGGCGGATGCCTGAGAAAACGGTGCCGAAGCCACCCCTCCCCAGCTGCGGACCCAGCTGGTACAGCTCCTGCAGCTTCTTCTTTTGCCCTGCGACCGAGACCGAGCCATCAGCCTTGTGCCCAGGAACCTCCCCAGATGCCCGCCAGTGCGGCGGGCCGGGCCGGTGTGGGTCATGTTGCTCTGACCTGCTTCCTGCTGCCTGCCGAGCAGTGGCCACCGCCCTGCAGCCGTCGGGCTGTTGAGCAGCAGAGCTGGCACAGCAGAGCACGCAGAGGCTGCAGGAGCCGGAGTGCAGTGTGGCTGGATGGCACCGTCACTGTCCCCGGCGTTGTGGGCTGCGCTCTGCTGTTGAGAACGGCCGGGGCTACAGCCCAAGGCTTTGCACAGGGGGGTGCCAGGAGCAGCTGCAAAGCAGACGGGTTTTTGAAGCCGTGCCATCAGAGGCACTGGAAACAGCCAGGGACTGGGCTGCTCTCAGGGGCCATGGCCTGGCCTGGGGTGTCCCTCAAGAGCACTGGGCCAGCCTCAGACAGCTCCTCAGGAGATCTCACCTGCTCTTAGAAAGGCCTTGGCGGTAGTCAAGGGCCGTCTTGGGGCAGCTTCCTGGAGATGGAGGAACCTCCTTGGTGTCTTGAGGGTCGTCTCCACCACCAGGCTTGGGCTGTTGCCAGCTGGCACAACTTGCCCAGCATTCTGGCAGCTGTGGGATGACAACTGCTGCTTCCAGGATGCTTGCTGCTCCGCCAGCTGCTCCTGAGAAGGCTCCCCTGGCTTGGGCTGGGCTCCCACTTGGACTTCTGGGCTTTCCCTGGCCACGTCAATGGTCAGGGTTGTACCCTTCTTGTTGAAGTCTGTGAGTCCAAGGGAGCTGGAAGAACTGTCCATGGGCTCTGCACCCTGTGCAGGCGGACAGGTCTCCCTGAGCCTCTGCGAGGGATGGAGGCTGTCAGAGATAGCAGAGGCTCCTGGCAGAATGGAGGGTCTCTGACAGCCTGAGGTTCCTGCATGGATGGTGGGTCTCTGCTGGTGGGCCATCCTTGCAGGGCTTGAGGCTTTCCCAGGGCTGGAGAACTTTCCTGGGAGCAGCCTCTTGGGGTGATGCAGGCTTCTGGAGGAACCAGACGAGCCACAGCAGGGCAGGTGGCCTCGGTTCACCAGCTCCTCCAGTTCTCTCCAGAGGGCCTGCCACATCCCAGAGTAGAGTGGCACACATGTCCCGTTGCGATCCCAGAGCAGCAGCATCACTTCCTGCAGCTCCTGGGCCACTGCCATGCAGGAGCCCCAGCTGCAGGAGCTGCCCAGAGGGCTCGCGGGAGCACGTGGCCACTTGCCAGGGGCCGCCAGGGGCCTGGAGTATCTCGGAGCCACAGGGGCTCCTCGCTTCCTCCGTGAGCCCCTAGGCCGGACCCAGCGGCGCTTGCACGCCTTTACCTTCCTTGTCTGCTGCCTCCATGGTTGCCAGTGGCCAACAGCCCACCAGACAGCCACAGCGGCCAGCAGCAGGAGAAGCGCAATCATCAGGACAACACCGTCATCCATGACTCCGGCACGTCCCATCGCGACTGCACTGGCAGCTGTGGGTGCTGGCCCATGTTGTATAGCGCCAAGGCAATGATGTCACAGTGCTGTGGCCAGGACAACTGTGGCACATCACAGCCCTGCCTCATGCCAGCTCTCAGCCCCTTTGTGCCGTCACAGGCCACCTCAGGGATCAGCAGAAGTGGCTCATCTCTGAAGATAGACGTGGCCCGAAAAAGCCTGGAAGGAAGAACGGGAGCTCGGTCTGTTGCAATGAATCGTTCCCTGGACCAAATGGTGGCACATCAGGAAGGCTGCTGGTGCCAGCAGTGTCAACCCCACAGCTCCCAAGATGCTGCAGCACTACCAGCTGGAAACAAACACGACTCTGTGCCTGGAAAAAATCCTCCAGAGACAAAGGGAGTTCCTCTGTCTCTGGGGAGCTCTCCTGAACTGGCTGTTGAGGGCGGGAAGAGTTTTTTGTTAGCAGCTCACTGACTTCTGCAGTGCCTCTGTTCTAAATAAATCAGGATTTGCCAAGGAGTGCTCATGCTGCTTCCACTGCTCTGCTTTTGACTGGGATAAGGTGTCTTTCTTCCCAATAGCTGTCACATGTTGGGTTTGGATGGGAGTGCTGTGGATCAAACAGGGGTGGTTTGCTTTCCACTGAGCAGGACTTGCCCTCTTCAAGGAATTTGCAGTGTCCCTTGGTACAATGCAATGTTTTCCACTGGGAAGGGAGGGATGAGTGTTGAAGACAGAGGTAAAGAATGCACTAAACCCCTGTACCATGTCTCTGTCCCTGTTTGTGAGGTGACCATCCACACCCTAGAAGGGGACAATGTCATTTCTACAATGTTTTTCTTTCCATTCATGCATTTTAAAACACTTTTTATTGTGTCCCACATTTCTGGCCACCTTCATCTCCAGCTGAGCTTTCACCAGAGCAAATTTCTCCCTCCAGTGGCAAGAAACATCTGTGTATTCTTCTCTTGACCTCACTTCCACTGGGCGCACAACTTCCTTTTCCATCCTCTTTCCCACACAAGCTGCCTGTTCAGGCAGCCAGCCCTCTGCCTTGCCTGCTTGGCTTCCAACATTTGGGAATCGCCTGCTCCTGTGCCCTTAGGAGGTGGTGTTTCCAAAGTGACCAGCAATGATGGAGCCCAGCACCCTCAATGACATTTTTCCTGGGGACCTTGCGTACCAGTTCCCTGAGCAGCCTGAAGTCTGCTCTCCTCATGCCCCGAGCTGAGGTTTTGCTGGCCCTTTTTCTCTTGTCCTATGTTTGAACCTCAATTTATTTGTGCTTGCTGTGGCCAAGATGGCCACCAATCCCCACTTGGCTCAGGGCATGTGGGGCTCAGAAGGAGGCCTGGCTCTAGAGGGGCTGAGCTGGAGAATCCTGGGCTGTGGGGAGCTCTCCCTTCCCCGGAGGAGGCTTCCTCGGGACGAAGAAGGGTCTGGCATGAGCCACGAGGCCCCTGGCCAAGGAATGGCAGCGGGGGATGTGTCTGTAGCAGATGCTGTCTGGAAGGAGCTTTGGGAAGGAGTGGGTGTGTGTGGAACGTGATGGTCGTGGATGGGGAGACAAAGAATGCACAACGCATGCTCCAGGTACTCATGAGACAAACAGCCTCATTTATTATTTACAACTCACTTGAATACTCAGTTCAAATTTCCCGGGCCAGATAGCCATTGGCTGATACTTCTTTCCCTGCCCAGCCTCCTGGCCAGTGGTGTGCAGTGGTTCACACAGAAATTAGGCCAGCCAGACTAGATTTGTCTTATGTCTAGATTTCCTTTGTCCAGTCCAGACCAGCTGCACTGTGACACTTCTGCAACAATTCACCCTTTTCAGTTACCTTCAAAATACAGAAATTGCTCTCAGTTGTCTTAGCTGCAAGGGCCCTTTGCAGACATGATAACAGCTGCAGCATAGGTTTCATTTGAAGTTTTTTAATTAATTTGACTAACTTAGTTCCCTTCGGCTAGCAACATGCTTGGTGTATGTCGTGGAGTTACTTTACCTTTAAGAAAGTTTAAGTTGCTGGGAACTGCCTGGAGTCTTTTCTCCTGACCAATTATCGGTCATTGCTGAGAATTGACAGCAGTTTAGGCCATTGAAAAGTGGGATCAACTTGTGAACCCTACCTTAAAGTGTAAAACCAGAGCTCTCTTGGTTCTCTTTGTTTCCTGGCTGGGAAGGGTGGCAGAGCTCCAGGCCTCCCGTTCCCTGCCCAGGCCATGCGGCCGGGCGGGGACTGGGCTGGGCCCAGCGTCTCCCGGGCGGGAGATGCAGGCCCTGCGGAAAAAGTTTTCTCCGGGCTCCGGCCGGGCCGGGGCCGAGCCGATCTCTGGCTCGGCTGCAGGTTTTTTGCTATAACTAAATTCATAAAAGAAACTGTTGAGTGAAGAAGGAGAGAGGCTCTGGACCTGCAGCGGGCTGGGCGTGGCGCCTACACTCTCCAGAGCAGCCATGAGGAACTTTCCATCGCAGACGGCTCCAGCTCCTGCACCGGCCGAGGCCACAGAACTACCTACAACAGCCTGGGCAAGATTTTAACTCTTTCATTTCCCAGATGAGACTTGTGGATTAATCTTTTTATCCAGACAGAGGAAAAGAGAGTGATCAACATGAAAAGAGACTTTATAAACTACCAGTGACAGGAAAGAAAAGAAGCTTCAGAAAAGGTAGAGAATTAAGAAGATGCTTTAATTAAGCTGAAATATTTTTCTGTTAAGACTATGGAAATGGACAATAAGGTCTTGAAAACACTCCTTTAATTCATGACAGTAAATAGGGAGGAATAGAGTGTTCAAAGTGTAAATTTTGAGTAAAAAAGTAGAGTAATTATGGTACAGTGAAGTGCTGGAAGATTTGAAGGCTTGAGAGGCAATGAGAAAACTGTTTTCTAGTGAAGCTCACAGAAACAGATGAAGAAGACTTTTTGCCTTTGAATAACTTATCCTTAAAAATCCCATCCCTAGACTCATGGCCCATACACACTTGAGAGTGATGTGAAAATGGGAGGAGTGGGCTCTAATAACAGCAGCTCTGGGCAGCTAACATTAGAGCAATGGAAAACTATAACAAAAATAGTTTTTCTTGTGAGAAACTCCATAAATTAACAGGAAGAAACTTCTGTTTCTCTATAAAGACTGGTGAAAAGACTGTAGCAAGAATTGGGACTGTTTTAACCATCAAAGTTCCAAAGTTTTTGCCTCTTTTGTCATGTGAACAAGGGAATAGTGGGTAGACAGGGGATGAAAAGGTTTCTCTGGAAGTTTATTCTGGTGTTCTTATTGTAGTTTCTCAATACACTTTCTTTTTTATTCCCTTTTAAGTTTTATGCCTGTTTTGCTCTTGTTCTAATCCATATCTCACAGCAAGAAATAAGTAATTTTCTTAGTTATTGGTTTAAAACCACGACAGTGTACTAAATTGAGTTTGCAACACTCACTTCCAGGAACTGGCAGGTAAGATCACAATCCTTCAAGCTAACATGCCATGGCTTAACTACTGATTGTTACAAGTTACAACTGAACATTAAAAACAAGAAGCTGCTTAGAACTGACATTGTTCTTGAACTCTAGAAACAAGAAACCAAAACATTCAACATTTAGAACCGTGAGAACAACTCAGCAGAAAAACAATGTGTAAACAAAGGGGTTTTAAATGAACTGTCCTTTTCCAGAGTCTCTGATTTCCATGAGGGAGATGAACAAGTTGTTCTGGTCACTCCTCTTCAATCTTCTCCATTACATCCATTGAGGTTCTGTCAGGAGGGTGTTGTTTGTGCTCCCGGGCAGGACATAGAGCAGGACAGACACATCTGGCAGCTCCCCATTCTGTTGCAGTGTCTGTGGAAACACAGGCATATCCCCTTCCCCAGGTCATGAAAGTCCATGGGCCTCCCCCCACTTCTTAGTGAGAAGGCCTTTCACCATTACCTTGGCTTTAGGCAACTGCTCATCTCCAGATGTAATTGTAATGATAGAAAGGGATTTCAAATGACTGGGCTCTGGGACTTTTCCGATCCTGTTAGGTGATTTAGTGTGTAAATAGCCTTAGCTATCTTGCTCTGTGGTGTCTCACCCTCACCAGACATTCCTGCCTTTTCTTTTTCAGTAAAATGTTTTAAAGTGCCATGTGCTCTTTCCACAATGGCTTGTCCCATTGCTATTTGAGGAATTCCTGTGTGGTGTGCTACAGCCCAGAGCCGTAGGAAGTGCCTTGTTTGCTGTCAAGTGTATGCAGGGCCATTGTCTGTTTTGATGGTGTGAGGGATGCCCAAAACAGCAAAGGCTGACCGCCAGTGTGCAATGGCATCCCGACCCTTTTCTCCTGTGTGCACTGTAGCCCATATTGCTGATGAGAAGGTATCAGTGGCTAAGTGTACATATTGTGAGCGTCCAAATTCAGGGATGTGTGTGACATGGGTTGGGCAGATTTGTCAGGCATGCAGTCCACGAGGGTTTACCCGCAGCTGCAGTGGTGCAGTGTGGCCCTGGCAGTCAGCACGGGTGCTAACAATATTATGAGCCTCTGTGTTTGTCAGTTGGAATTGCCGTTGTAGGGCTCAAACACCCTGATGGAAGAAATCATGTGATGCTTTTGCTTGTGCTAGTGTGTCTGGCTGTGGTGCTGGCCAGGCAGGGCTCACCAGCGTATCTGCTCTGGCCTTGCCTTCTGTGATAGAACCTGGTAGATTTGCATGACTCCTGATGTGTAAAATATAATAATGGTAGGTTCTGGCTTGGATGCCATGGCATAGAGTCTTTAGCAGATTGAATAATTGTGCATTATTGTGGGGGCCGGGCAAGCAGCTGATTCAGAGATCCTGGCTCTCCCTTGGAGGCATGGCACATGATCTCAGAGAGAGAAAAGTGTCACTCCCAGAGATCTTGGAGTTAGTTATGTTAAACTGTTACACTCCATTGCTGCTCTCCCCTGCCATCCTACCCCGATACATGTATCCCAGTTTTCCCCCCACCCCTCTCCTCCCCTAGAAATACCCCAGTTTTTCCCCTGTTCGGGAGAGCTGCTGTCACTGGCTCCCTTCGCCGAGGGCCCTGCTTTAAGAAAGGCTAGTTCTCTGTGGAACGCCACACAGCGCTCTAGTCTCTCTTCTGCGCGTCGCCTGCACGCTGCTGCTGAGCTGAGCTGAGCTGAAATCAGTCACCAGGCAGAGGATGTGCCCGTGTCCCCGGGCAGTCCAACCGCGGACCGCTTCTTCCGGCTCGTCACGGCACCCCTGCCACCTCTGCTTCTGCCGCAGCAACCGGCGTTCACCATGAGTTATTCAAAAAAGCCCCTGGGGAAGTGTCTGCCTGCAGTTTTACCTGTGGAGCGTGTTGCTCTTGGAGCTGCCATCCATCCAGGAGACCTTCTTGCGTTTTAGCAAGAGGTGATCCGAGTGGCTGCGACCGGGACCCTCGCCCACCATCTGGGGCAAGGAGGAGGAGCCCTTGAGGACCAGCAGCGAGGTGACCACTCACCCACCAGCTTTCTTTTTGCCTGTTTGCATCTGCCAAAGAGAAATTGTAAGTCAATCCCGTGAAGTGTTTTTGGGCTTTTTTTCATTGCTCTTTTACTGCTGGGTGGGGAGTTAATAAGGATGGGAAATCAGTCCTCAAGATCGAGACTGACCCCGCCTGAGAGGGACTTTTACGTCCAAGTTGTGGGCACCCAAAAAGCGGGAGATTTTAAGTTTTCTAAAGGGGAGTTAAAGAGGTTTGTTCATTGCGTTTTTAAACATTTGAAGATGGATGCTGATTCTGTTAAATCGGGAAATTTTTGGGATAATGTGGAGAGAATGTGTTCAAGCGAGGGGAGATTTTTCTGTTGCCAAGTGTAGTGGTTTAGATTTATTAATTTCATTTTCCCAGCCATTCTCTTGTTCACATGACAACATAGAGACAAAAAACTTTGGAACTTTGGTGTTTAAAACAGTCCCAATTCCTGCTAGAGTCCTTTCATCAGCCTTTCTAGAGAAACAGAAGTCTTCTTCTGCTAATCTATGGAGTTTCTCATGAGAAAACTATTTCTGTTATAATTTTCCATTTCTGTGATGCCAGCTGCCCGGAAATCCTGCCATCAGTTCACTCCTCCCATTTCACATCACTCTGAGGTATGTTATGTGTCAATGAGTCAAGGGAATGTAATTTTTTTAAGGATGACTTATTCAAAGGCAAAAGTTCTCTTCATCTGTCTCTGTGAGCTTCACTGGAAAACAGTTTTCTCATTGCCCTCAGGGCCTCAAATCTTCGCTTCACTCTGTTCCAGCACCTCACTGTATCACAATTACTCCACCTTTTGCTCAAAATCCACACTTCGAACACTCCATTCCTCCCAATATACTCTGTCATGAATTAAAGGAGTTTTTTCAAAACACTATTGTCCACCTCCATAGCTTTAAGAGAAAAATATTTCAGCTTATAAAGCATCTCCTTATTCTCTCTTCCCCATCTACAACTTAACTCTTTTCTTCACTGTCTTCTTCAGGTTGATTGTCTCTCTCTCTTTCTCTGTCTTTCTGGGAAAAAAGAGTAATCTGTACGTTTTATCCAGGTAGTAAAAGAATTCAAGTCTTGGAAAAGCTGCAAGTGTTCATGGTGTCAGGTTTCAGTCAGAAACTACAAGCTAAGCCAGACCGGCCGGCTCCATTTCTCTCCCCCCCCACACCCCTCTGCCCTCTGCGGCCTTGTCTGGCCTGGAGGAGGGGGAGGAGGCCGAGACAGAGCCTTGTTACCTTTTCAGAAGCCGGAAACCAAAGAGAGCAAGAGAGCTCTGGCTTTACATCTTAAGGTGGTGTTCACAAGTTGATCTCACTTTTCAATGGTCAAAACTGCTGTCAGTTCTTAGAAATGACCGATAATTGGTCAGGAGAAAAGACTCCCATCAGCCACCAGCAGCTTCAACTTCCTTAGCTCCCAAAGCTATCTTAAAGGTAAAGTCACCCCATGACACCAAGTTTTTTTCCTGTGTTTCAAAATATTATCCTTTCATTGGAAAAAGAGGGGAAAAAGGTTGAGGGAGTTTTGGGTCCCCAGTTAAAACCCCCATCCCCATCAACCTCTCCAAGTGCCCCTAAACCCTCTTCCCTATCTGAGGGGCAGTCGGCGGGTGGACATAGCCTCCAGGCACAGGGTTGCTGCTGTCTCCCTGACACCCCCCCACCGTCTCTCTACCTTACCAGGGCGGCACTGGCCATGCCACTTTAGCTCTTTCCTCTAACCTCTCCCCTTTGCCCTCACACCCGGTTGTATCCCTCCCAGTTCCCAGCGTTAGCACAGAAGGCGCCGGCAGTGTGGCCAGCCCCGCCATTTTGTCCCACTCACACCCCGGTTTTCCTGCCCTCAAAGCCCAAAATGGCCACTTTCCCGCCTCTACCCCTTCTCTTCCTGCCGTGCCCTGCTCCTCTTCCCCTCCCACTGCGTCGTTGGGTGTAACCGCGTCGGGCTCCGCCCCATCCATCTGGAAACCCCTCCCTGTCGTGGACCCCAGTCCTGCCCCTTCACACCAGGGCCCCGCTCCCAATGACACGCCCGCTCCAGGGTCCCAGCAGCCCGGGACCATGAATCACAAAGGGGACAACCCTAGGCACCTGAGTCGGCCCCGCGCTATCATCAAGCGCCCCCCATCTCCACAAGGGGATGAGAGCAGTGAATCTTCCTATTCCGATCCTGAATAGGAAGATCACTGGGCTGATGTGCAGAGGGAAGCCATACGGGCAGGGAACTCAGCTCTATCCCAGAAAATACTTGCCTTTCCTGTAATACAGAGGAGAGACAGGGCAGGGGCATAAGTTGCTGCCTGGGAGTCCCTTCACTAGAGGGAACTGCAGGAACTTTGTAAGGCTGCTGAAGAACATGGCTGGGGCTCACATTTTTTCAAACACTTGTTGGAAGCCTCCTTCACTGCCCACATCATGGTCCCCCATGACATCAAAAATATTAGGAACTGCCTTCTCTCCCCAGCGGAATATATGTTGTGGGAGAGGCAATGGAAAAAACATCTAAAACAATTGGCAGATGTCTACGCTAAAGATGCAAACCAACCAAATTGAACCTTGGAGCAATTAGCTGGAGAAGGTGGTTGCCAAAAAGCCACGAGATCATGCCCGGGATTTGCCTGAAGCAGCTTTACAGGATATTGCCAATGCTGCCAAGATATCTCTTTTTACCACCCCTGATAACAAAGTGCTGACTCAGTGCTTTACGAATATTAAACAAGGGGCAAGTGAGTCCTTTATTAAGTATATTGATAAGTTAAAAGTGGCCATTGAAAAGCAAATAGAGAGCCCTCAGGCGCAAAAGGAATTATTAGTAAAAATAGCAATGGCCAATGCTAATTCGGAGTGCAAAGCAGTCTTAGGGGCCCTCCCACTGGACCCAGAATCAACCATCGATCAAATGGTTGAAGCCTGCACCAAGCCCTTCTCCGCCTCAAGTGAGAATACAGTGGCACTTGCAGTGGCTAAGGGAGTGGCAGAAGGGATATCTGGAGCTTATCCTGCAGACCCCAATAGAAATCGTTGTTTTAACTGTGGTGAGCCTGGACATTTCTTCAAGGACTGTCCGGAGAGACGTTTTATACAACCACCTGCCCACCAATGGTTACCCAGACCAAATTGGCCTTCGGGAAACTTCAAGCAGAGCACGGAATGGCCCTGAGCTCCAACATAGAATCAAATGCTGCACTGCTCCACCCCTCCTGCCAAAACCACCATCCTGCTTCCACGGGGACCCCGATCTCCAACCCAGCAGGTGGAGTACTTCAGATGGGAACCTGGTGCTAATTGGTAAATAGACTCTCTTTTTATATATGAAGGGTGACTGTATTTACAAAATCCCCACAGGGAAACGTGCATCACCAGGTGGTCCTTCCAACATCTTAATACCTGGGGATCCGACCAACTCTCCAGGACAAATTCATACCCTTCCTGAAGTTCAAACTCTATACCCTGGAGATGAAATTTCCATCTTCCTGACCTGCATAGACCCTCCTTATTATTTCAGGGAACAGACTCCAGTGGCACAAGCCTTTTTACTTCCCAGTGACTGCCCGGAACAGGTTCCCCTCAACCCCAGTGCTATGTGGACTCAGGTTGTGGGCTCCAGCAAACCCATTGTGGACTGCAGCCTGTTTTGCAAAGGGGAAAAAATCCAGCACCCAGGAATGCTGGACACCGAAGCGGATGTCACCATCATCACCCGCTCCGAGTGGCCAGACAATTGGGAGTTACAACCTGTGGCACGCATGATTTTGGGAATTGGAGGGATGACAGCTTCCATGAGGAGCAAGGGGAATGTTGTCATCGAAGAACCCGAGGGGAAAATGGCCACCACAACCGGCCGTTTGTGGTGAGGGCACCAATCACCCTCTGGGGAAGGGATCTATTGTCCCAATGGGGACTGGGACAATCTCTGTGGATTCCCAGCAGGGATTTTTAGTAGGTGTCACTGAGGAGTGCGCCAAGCCCACCACCCCTCAACTCACCTGGAACAGCACCATCCAGTGTGGGTTGATCAGTGGCCCCTATCTGAGACAAAATTGTGTGCACTGGAAACCCTCGTGGAAGAGCAGCTTGCAAAGTGCTACATCACTGAGTCCAACAGCCCTTGGAACTCCCCTGTCTTTGTTCTACGTAAACCAGGCAAGGACAGGTGGAGACTCCTCCATGACCTTAGGAAGATCAACGATGTCATCGAGGACATGGGACCCCTTCAGCCTGGTATGCCCCCCCTTCTATGCTCCCTTGGGATTGGAAGCTGGCCATCATTGACATCAAGGACTGTTTTTTCCACATACTCCTCCATTCTCGAGATGCCCCCAGGTTTGCGTTCTCAATTCCCTCCCCAAACAGACAGGTGCCGTTAAAGAGGTACCATTGGCTGGTCCTCCCGCAAGGGATGAAAAATTCGCCCACCATCTGCCAATGGCACGTAGCCCACATCCTGTCAGCTGTGAAGGCCCTGTTCCTAGATGCCATCATCCTCCATTACATGGATGACATCCTGGTTTGTGCTGCTGCTGATGACTATCTACACCAGACATTACAAAAAACTATCCAGACAAATGAGGACGCGGGGTTTGAAATCCATGAAGGCAAGATCCAGCACACCTGCCCTTGGAACTACCTGGGACTCCGGATTTGTGAGCAGACTGTTGTAGCCCAGCAGCTGACCATCAGAGACGACCCCAAGATCCTGCGGGACTTACATCAGCCCTGCGGGTCCATCAACTGGGTACGCCCTCTGCTTGGGGTAACGACGGAAGTTCTTGCGCCCCTATTCATCCTGCTCCACAGCAGAGAGGACCTCGATTCAGCACGCTCCCTCCCGCCGGAGGCCCGGGAATCCATCACCAAGGTCCAGGAGGTCCTGTCTTCACAGCAAGCCCACCGCTATGAGCCCGGCCTGCCCTTCCAACTGGTTATCCTGGGTAAGGCCCCGTGCTTACACATGCTCATTTTTCAATGGGACGTGGCATTGAAGGATCCACTCCTTATCATCAAGTGGATCTTTACACATAACCAACCTAGTAAGACCATTACCACTCCACAGGAAATCATGGCTAAACTCATTAAAAGAGCTAGAGCCCGTCTCTGCACTCTTGCGGGTGGTGAGTTCACATGCATCTTCCTCCCACTGACAACTGGAGATTTGGAGCCTTTGCTCCAAACCAATGAGAGCCTTCAGTTCGCTCTCCATTGCTATTCAGGTCAAATTTCTATACATCCACCTGGCCACAGACTTTTCAAAACCACATTTAATTTGGTTGCCAAATTATTACAGAGCAAAACACCGCTCAAGGCTCTGCCATTTTTTACAGATGGCTCGAGGAAATCCCACAAGTCAGTCATGACTTGGAAAGACCCCAAGACACAGAAGTGGGAGTCTGATGTTCAAGTGGTTGAGGGATCACCACAGATTGCTGAATTAGCAGCCGTCGTCAGAGCTTTTTGAGAAATTCCAAGAACTTTTCAATCTAGTGACTGATTCGGCTTATGTGGCTGGAATAGCTATGAGAGCAGAACACGCATTTCTGAAAGAGGTCTCTAACCCAAATTTATACAAATTGCTTCCTGAATTAATATACCTTATCTCCCACAGAAAGCAACCATACTATGTCATGCATGTGAGGGCACACACTGACCTCCCAGGTGCCATTGCCGAAGGAAACAGGAGGGCAGACGCCTTAGCCATGCCTTCCACCAAAACGTGCCTGCACTGATTAGAATGGTCAAACTAGCCAGGAACCAGGCTAGGGCAATAGTTGCCACCTGTCCCAATTGCCAATCATTCCAGATACCTGCCATTAACTCCGGGCTTAACCCCCGAGGACTTAACAGCTGCCAGATATGGCAAACTGATGTCACTCCCATCCCATCCTTCAGGAGATTTAAATATGTACATGTCTCAGTGGACACCTTCTCTGGTGCAGTGTTTCCCTCAGCCCACTCAGGAGAAAATGCCAAGCACACCATCCGACATTTTCTCCTTGCGTTTGCTACCCTGGCAGTCCCAGAACAAATTAAAACAGACAATGGACCCGCTTACACCTCTCAGAAATTAAGAGACTTTTTCAATCAGTGGGGAGTGAAGCACACCACAGGCATACCTCATTCTCCTACAGGGCAATCAGTTGTGGAGAGGACACACCAAAACCTGAAAAAAGTCCTTGATCAGCAGCGGGGAGGAACAGAGATCATTCCTCCCATTGGGAGGCTCTGGAAAGCTCTGGATGTCATGAATTTTCTAAACTGTTCATCTACAGAGCCTGACCCCCCTGTAATACGGCACTTCTCCAATTATATCCATGCCAAACTCACCAAGAAGCCGCCGGTGCTGATCAAGGATCCTGAATCGCAAATGACATCAGGACCTTTCCCACTGATTACCTGGGGGAGAGGGTATGCTTGCATGTCCACATCATCAGGACCTAAGTGGCTCCCAGGGAAAAATGTAAAACCTTATTTAGGCCCTACAAACCCTGCACCAGACTCAGAAATTTCTAAGTCTCCTGAGACCCACACAGGTCCAGAAAAACAACAGACCACTGCAGCCTGGAAACGGAGACGTCGTCGGAGTCCACCGAACTAACCTGCCACCAGACCAACAACCAGACAGAAGCCAAACTGTTCTGCTCCCAGGACCGCAACAAGACAAGAGCCAACGTCAAACCCGACACCGTGACATTGCACAAGTTTTCTTAACTCCCTCCCCCTCCCTTTTCCCTCTCTCCCTTCCCCTTCTTACCCTCATTACCTAAGCCAAATTGCCAGTTTACACCAAAATGCACCTCAATGCTGCTGCTGCTGTCTGGTCATGTGTCCCCTATACACAAAATAGCCCTACCAGCAACCAACTACCTCATCCCCAATACCCGTTCCCTGCTTATAGTTATTTTTTTTAGAAAGATGGGGGAGACAGGAGAGGAAGGGGAAAAAGAAAATAGTCCTCCCATCCCCAAAAGTCAGAGCTAATCTTTTTATGTTTTGTTATAGAAAATGGAGAGCAAAACCATCCTTGGGTTCCTGACGTTCCTGACCATCTGGAAGCTCCTGAAAACACCAGCTGTGGATGCCTGGCTAGTAGCACAGCCCCAGGAGAACGTGTGGATCACCCTCGCAAAGACTCTCAAACAAGAACATGTGCTTGTCCATGTGCAGTGCCACCAACCCTCTGTCATCCTGCCTGGTAGGGATTCCTTTGAAGCCCCACGAATACCCTTTCATAGGGAAAGAACCCAAGCCGGTAGACATTTGGGACGAGTGGACAAAGATCTTACCCCATGCACCAGAGGAACCCCAGGAATTGCAGCTTTTGGGCTCCTCCAAGGCTACCTATTGCGTCAATTTTGATTATCACCCAGTAGGCAATGCATGGCCTGCCTCAAAATACCACAGGGCAATTAAATCAAAGAAAAATGTGACTCCCAAGAGTAAAATTGACAATCAGTTCAAATGGTGCAATTACACCAGCAGCACACAATCCGCCTCCTCTCACTGTCCCAGAGTGCTGCCCCGGGGAGTGTTCTTAATCTGTGGGGATAGAGTGTGGGCAGGAATCCCTTCCCGACTCCGGGGAGGTCCTTGCACGCTTGGACACCTTACCATCGTCACTCCAAACTCAACTCTAATGCATGATTGGCTGAAAAAGAATGAATTGGCCTGCCAAAAGAGAGATCTCACTCAATTAGATGAAAATTGCGATAGCCAAATTGAAGATTGGTCACACACAAAGAGGGTGGTGATGTTGGCATTTTTGCTGTGGGTAGCTGCTGCTAAAGCCCTTGGTGAGCTTTCTCACCTGGAGTGTTGGCTTGGTAAGCAGGCCAACCTGACCTCCTCTGTCCTGAGCGACCTCTTGACAGATGAAGAGACTGTTAGGCACGCCACGCTACAAAACCGAGCTGCCACAGACTTTCTGCTCCTGGCCCATGGACACGGCTGCAAGGAGTTTGACAGACTGTGCTGCTTTAACCTCTCCAGCCCCAGCGAAGGCATCCACGCCCGCATCCAGAGACCCCAACATGCAGTCCAGGAACTCAAGACTGAAAAGGAGCCCCAGTGGTTTGAGGACCTTTTCGGGAGCTGGGGACTCAAAGGATGGGTTGCCTCCCTCCTCAAAAGCATTTTTTTGGGTTTTCCTAATTGTTATTATCTTCCTAAGTATGTTTTCATGTTTTAAGAAGCTATTAGCTAACTCTCTAGGAGATGTCTTTTTAATAAGTAAAGAAGGGGGAGTTGTGGGTGCTTAGGAGCCCACCGAGCCTGAGATCCTGGCTCTCCCCTGGAGACAAGATACTTCTCTGTAAGAGAGAGAAAATACATTGCTCCCAGGGATCTTTGAGTTAGATATGTTAAACTGTTGTGCTTCATTGCTGTTCCCCCCTGCCGTCACACCCCGATACATGTATCTCAGGCTCCCCCTGCCCCTCTCCTCCCCTATAAATATCCCAGGTTTTCCCCTGTTCGAGAGAATAGCTGTTGCTGGCTCCCTTCGCCAAAGCTCTGCCTGTATAAAGGTTTGTGCTTGGCAGAATGCTAGACCAGCTTTCTCGTCCCTTCTTCCCGTGTCGCCTGCCCGAAGACGCACACACGCGCTTCGGCCCAGCCCTTTTCAGGGCTGCTTCTCCAGAGAAGTTGCGGCGCTCCGGCCCCTCCATCGCCGTGGCAGGGCAGCTTATGCAGTGAAGAGATTTTTGCTAACATCCAATCCAAACCTCCCCAGAATAACTTGAGGCCATTTCCTCTCATCCTGTCGCTTTCTACTTGGGAGATGAGACCAACAACTACATGGCTGCAACCTCCTTATTGTAGTTGTAGACAGTGATAACGTGCCCCAGAGCTTACTTTCTCCAGGCTAAATACCCCAGCTCCTTCAGCTGTTCTTCGTGAGTCTTGTGCTCCAGACCCTTCACCAGTTTTGTTGCCCTTCTCTGGAAGTGCTCCAGCACCTCAAAGTCTTTTTTGTAGTGAAGAGCCCAGAACTGGACACACAATGCAAGCACTCTGAGTGCGGAGTACAGACAAATTATTACTGCTCTAGTGCTGCTGGCCACACTATTTCTGGTACAGGCCTGGATGCCATTGACCTTTTTGGCCACCTGGGCACAATCTGGCTTTGTGTTCAGCTGCTGTTGAGCAACACCTGCAGGGCCTTTTCCACTGGGCAGCTTTTCCAGTGACTCTCTTCCCACTCTGCATAGGGTTGTTGTTACCCGAGTGCTGGACCTGGCACTTCAACTTGTTGATCCTCATACAATCCAATTTCTTGCATAAAAGTGTGTGTTTACATTTAATTAAATGTAATCCAGCTTTCTAACAAGGAGACCCTTTCACTGTATGCAATTTTTTTTTTCCTGGATACATAAAGTGTATGTTGATCCCACATGTTGTGGGATTCTCTTATGCCTGTGTTTTGATTGTCTGTGTTTTCCCATGACTCAGCTTCTTTTTTGAAGTGCTTTTTCCTGAGGTAAAAAGAGCAAAATCATCAATCTGTACTTTTGTCCAGAGCCTCTTTCCAGGATGGAGGGAGCTTCTGCAGCTATGACTGTATCACAGAAAAACCTTGAATCTGGGTAACTGTACTGGAGCATTAGAACGACAGAAGTTAAATTGATTATAATTTTTTGTTTGGCTATTTAAGTAGATCCTGTTTCTAGAGGGAAATTCTATTCAGTTTATTTTTGTTACAGAAATGCAAGCTACACAAAAAAGCTAAATTAGTGGTGGGGGTTGAGGGAAGACTGGTGGGGCCTGGCTGGGATTTTTATAAACACAGTAATTACAGAGAGACAGGGATTTCCAGCCCAATAAAAACAGCCAAGGGTGAATCAAAGTTCTTGTAAATTTGTTCTCCTATCCTTAAAATGTACATTGTGTTTTGCAGCTGAAAAACCTACTTCAAAAATGACTGCTTCAATGTGCTGACTGTTTCCACACTTTAACAAATTCATTTTACTGGTGTCAATAAAAAGCTACTGTTTGTTTGATTAGTACTGGATGTTTGAAGATGTCATAAAACTCAATTTATATAGAAAAGTGTGAAATATTGCCCATAAGTGAGAAAGCATTCTAGTGTTCCCCTGTATCCTCTTTGATGAAAGAAATATCAGATTATTACATACCTCTGAAAAAACGAGACAAATTATGGTTCTTCTCCCTAAGACCAAGGAGCAATTCCCCAAAATGTCCAATCTAACAAAATCTAAACTTTTATTTTTATACCTACTTTTTGATAGGAGTTTATTACGTACCTTTTAAGGGCCTATCTTGGCCTTGTCCAATGGGCTCCAAGTAACCATGTTTGACTGCAATTCCTAGTCAAAGCAAACGCCCTTTGTACCTGCTACATGCTGTTGCCAGAGTGGTTCAGCTTCTCTTCAAAGACCTAAGGCCTTGGAAAGGCCTGGAAAGACACTTTCAGTCCTTTCTGTGATTTTGTTCAAAAGACATTAAGTCTGTAACAGCTGCTAAAATACTTCAAGAAAATAGCTATTTCTACTGTGATTTATTATTTTTGATGGATCCACACAGCCACCCAAGAATAATTGCACTAGCAGGAAAGAAGTAATAAATAGTTATAATCTGCATTTTGATGGCAATTACATAATTTCTAAAGAATTCCAGAAATTTCTTTTAATGTAATTTGTACTGCACAAATTGGGAAAAAAACTTATAGGGCTGGATAACCATCGTACATCTGGTTTCTGTTACTGAGAAGCTGACAGACACCATCTGCAGAGAAAAGCAAGGTTTTTTGGTTTGGGTTTTTTTTTCTCCTTAGACAAACCATTTTTGCTTTTGGTATCTCAGGCTTGAAGTAACACAAAGCACAAGTTATTTCCAGATAAATGTGGGAATGGTGCTGTTAAAATTGTTCAGTGTAGCATATGACATGTGAGGGATACCCTTCTGAGAAACTGTCTCATTTTAAATATTTGGTGTGCATTAAGGAGCTGATATAAAGACTGCTCTAACTGCTGTCTCCCTAGCTTTACTAGCATGCATTAAATCCTCAGTCCTTTCTGAGATTTGCTAACAGACTCAGGTTCTCTGAAAATATTAATAATTTGTCTGCCTTTTAACTTGACACATCCTGTATTAAAATGTCCCTTTAATGGGTGCTCAGAGTTGAGAAAAGCTACATAACTCTTAAACTATCCGAAATAGAAAAAAAGTCACATTACCTGTTACCATGATTATTTTTACCAACTGGTTTTTGCCTGAAACCGAACTTTTCCTGATTAAGGTACCCCAAGGCTTTATTGACCCTTGGCAGTCACCCAGAGGACAAAGCTGTTGCTGCATGCCAGCTCTTGATGGCAGGAGACATCCACATGCCAGTGTTGACTGCATCTCTCAAAACTGGATGTGCACTAGAGCTAGTGCTTGGGGCTGAAGTACACAGATTAAAAGATTATTGTTTCTTCCTGCTAGTGATTACAAAATAATGTGACATCCCCTAAAGACAGAGAACAGAATTTCCATGCTGGGGAATAAATGCCACTAATAGATGGATTTTGTTAGATTTCAGGGTGAATTCAGAGAAAGGCACATCTAGGCTGTGGGCAGACAAATGGATAAGCTAAAAAAAATAGTAATTATTCTCTTAATACATTTGTGAAACAGAAGTCCCAGCCCTCTTTCAGAGTTTTGAGGCACTGAAATAAAGTACCACTTTTATTTTTGCCAGTTATTTACATAGGTTTTTTTCCCCCCATTTAATTAAGGAGTCTTTCAGGAATACCTGATTTCTTTTTTAACAGTCTAATAATATCACCCATTACAGATGTAATAAAGATTAGGGATAAAAACATAAGCTATATAATAACTTTTCCCACTTAGTGCCACACTGCAATTACCAACAGCTTTGCCATTTCCATGTGTCTTGGGTTAAGACAATTTGAAGAGGTGGACACTCTAAAAAAGGAATTATCTCTTCTTAGTTTCCAATCCCTTTCCACCAATTAGGAATGAATACAAGTAGATATAAGTGAAAAAAGTAACAGTTTACTAACAAGTGAAACAGCAATAGGCAAAGCCCCCCCCAAACCAACAAACAACCCACCTCTGAAAAAAATTTTCAAAATCTACAAAATTGCTAAATCTCATTGAAAGGAATGAGAAGGGGGTGTCTTTGCAAACAAACTGTGGGCCTGATGGTAGATAAGGCCAATGGAGAGGTAAAAGAAGCAATGGGGATACCATAAATTCCATAGGAATTCCAGTAATTGACACAGTGTTACTCAGTCAAGACTGTGCTACACGTCTGGATTTAGAGAAAAAGAACAGGGACACAAGGAAAAAGGAAAATGGGGTGGGAGGGATATATATTAGAAGGGGTATTAGGTATTTCAGGAAGTCTGTACCTCTCAAGTACCTCAGCCAATGGGGAAAGAGAGAGGAAAATGTGGCCGGGAAATTAGGATATAAAGGAGACTGCATCCTCTAAAAATTTTAAGAGACTCCATGGGGAATGCCCCATGACTTCTCCCTGTATTTGAGTAAGTTAGAGGACTCCTCTGTCTCACTTTTGGACATAAATCTCTGGTACTTGTGAATTAATTTCCCTGACATCACGAACCCCATGGGAAAATCCAGACACACGAAGTTGTGGGCTACCACCCCTTCCAAGATGGTGGCCCCCACTGCCAGCAGTATGCAGGGAGACAAAGGGAAAAATGGCATCAGACTCTCCCCTCAAGATGCTGCTCTCCAGGCTACCACATGGCTTGAAAGATAAAGGGAAAATCAGCTCTCTATCCCAAGATGTTGCTCCCCACTCTACCATGGAGTCTGTAAGACAAAGGGAAAAAAAAAGGATGGCAGACAAAGAGAAACAAAAAGACAAAAAGAACTCTTCAGTGAAGGTAGGAGCCTATGAAGCAGTTCTAGTGGTAGATGGGAATTCTTGGCACATGTGGAGTCAGGTCCACCACCCACTGCTTCATCCTGCTGCCTTCTGGACTCCACTGATGCTGGTGTTTCTGTTCTCCATGCCACAGGTGTGTCAGGGGGTGGGGCAGGAAGAACCTGGCATCCACCTGGGGTGGCCTAGCTCCAGGGACCTGATGAAGCCTTAGTGGCCTATAGAGTTTGCAAACTTCACTTTGAAACAGTTTCTAATTGTGACATGCAATTTTTCTGAATTGCTACAGTTGCAAGCCCAAAAACTTGCCTGAAGCAACTCTCTGGGAAGCAGAGCCTCCACCTTCAGCAAACACTGCCACACAACAGAGTGAGATGCCTGGGTGAAACTTCAAAAGTGCCTGCTGCGCCTCTTCCCTCCTATCCCTGTTTCTGTTTCCCAGCTGCACGGTCTTAAACAGACACTAACAGTTTTGGGTGCAGATAGATGTGGACTGTAATAACATTTTGGGTTACCCACAACAGTATGACACTTATTTGGGGAGGTACTTGAAGCTGTATGCCATTGACCATCTACACTCATCTACAGCTGGGCTGTCACTTAGATGCTAACCCTTAAATCCTTTTTACAGTCTGCTCCTCAGTATTTAATTTAGTGCTTGTCATAGGTGGACATTTTTTGTTTTGAAGGCTGAAAGTCCTTCTTCCTAGAAATCATGAGAGAAGGCAGGCAGTATTTCCTCCTGAAAATAAACAAATGATGGTAGAGGCAAACATTCCCAGATATCTCAGTCTTGTATCTTAACCTCCATCCAGATTGACTGATTAGTAAATAGCAAGTCCCTCAGCCCTTTATGCACAGACAATCCACAGAATTTTTATTACTGTCAGTGATGATAAATTTTGGTGCATTGCATTCCTAAATGGGTAGTAATATATTCAAGCCTTCCTTCAAAGTAATTAATTATATTAGCTAATTACAGGTGAAGAAGAGCTAAAAATATGAGTGTAGGAGGGATGCTATCCAGAAATGTAGAAATGTTTTTGTGGCTCTCAGTGCCAGTTCAATAAAGTGGAGGCAAGTATGACAGGTTTAAGACACATTAAGAGAAAGTTTTCTGATTCTTCTGGCAGCAACACCTGTTTTTATTCTCATAGGAAATATAGCAGTCATCTACACATGACAATAGCCAAAGCACTTTAAAAGGCAGTATGTTTTCAATACACTGTCCCCTGAAGACTCTCTCCTGATGTGAGCAAAAAACTTTTCTTTTTTCTTTTTTTTTCTTTTTTCTTTTTTTTTTTTTTTTAATCCCCAGGTTATCTTCAGACAAGGTTCTGTGTTTACATATTATTGGACTGTTGTTAGAACAATACGGGCAAAAACCAGCACCATCTCCCCAATGGAAATCCCTTTACTAATTTGATTTAGCACAGGAAATGTTGTACTTCTTATTAGGAAGAATAAGCTCTTTATAACTGTCTTATTTTGGGTTATACTTCTCCTCTTCCCAGTCTGCATTTTTGGAATTGTATTATGGTCTGCTCTCACACCAGCTTCAGCTCTAATTGTCTAATTAGAAGTTGGGCTCTAATTATCTCATAGCTCATATATTATTCAACCATCTCTGGTACTGGTTGAGTGAATTGCAAGAAAAATTTAAGCTGCCACAGCTGATTTTGATCCTTTCAATATGGGACTTTTGGCTGATCTTGAATTGTACTAATAAACCAGCATGATGGTAATGGCACCCTTTTCTAAACTGAGAGGACCAATCTCATTTTTATTTATCCTGTCCGCACCTGTCCTGCCCTGCTTTGGCTTCTGTGATGCAGCTCGTCACCGTGACAGCTTAGTGCTCTACTGACTCCCCGACGGAGGAGATGATACTGGCACCCAGCCCATGGCCCCCGCTGCCGCCGTGTTTTCCACCTTGCCCACAGCACCAATAGCCACAGCAGCAATAGCCACAGCACCAATAACCCACAGCAGCAATAACCCACAGCAGCAATAACCCACAGCAGCAAGAGCCACAGCACCAATAACCCACAGCAGCAATAACCCACAGCAGCAAGAGCCCACAGCAGCAACAACCCACAGCACCAATAACCCACAGCACCAATAGCCACAGCAGCAATAGCTCACAGCCGCTGTTGCCTGCTGCTGGGGACACACTGCCGCTATCGCTGGGAAATCGCTCCCGGCCTCTCGAAAGAGCAGCACAGAAGCAGCGCAGCTTGCAGCACACACACTCCGTCTGCTGAGTTGACACTAACAGCTGGCCTGGGGTACAGTACTGATGATCTGTCCCTGTCCTCTGTTTCTTTCTCCATCTCTCTTTCTCCTCTCTGCTCTCTTTTGTACCCCCCTTTGGTAAGAACTCTTACCCTTCTTTATCAGCATATGGTTCTCAGATATAATATTGCTTTTTGTGCAATTATAATAAAGCTTTTGCACTTCACTTTCGCCCAAGAATCTCCCCGAATCCTCCCTGACTCCGCCTTTTACAGCGGGACTGGACATAAACCCAAAGTAAAACTTGGATTTTGATCTTCAGTGGTAATGAGGGAGGACATTATCTAGTTCGGACTTGACCTTTTTTGGTTTCTGCATTTTCCACCAGAGGCTTTGCAGCCAACCTACAGCATTTTACCCTCATTGCCACCCTAGAGGCTTTATATTTTAGCACAATACAAATCAATTTTATGAAATTTAGCCTTAGTGCTGCAGAGCATCAGTCAGCAACCTATTTTATCCAAATAGGACTGCATGATAGATAATTTATTCAAATAAATAAGACAAAAACTAACTCTATTCACCACATATATTTTGGTGTTACAGAAAAATGTTTCCATAGTGTTTCTAAAATAAATCTCTATAAAATATAGTGATATTTAGGAAAGAGCACTATTAATTTTTTGACTAATTGTTTCTGAGAAATAATTTTTTTCTTAAAACAAAGCCCTTTCCAGGAGTTCTACTAACACAACGATGACACCTGATGTTCCAAAATGCCAATGGAATGCTGTGATGCTCTTAACATATGTAATTACACAGAAAAGTTAGTCTGCTTCTCTGGATCAGGAAGGTGATCTTGAAATGAATCTCGTGGCAGCCTGGTTTTACAGTGCTTCAGGTCACATTGTGGAGTGGCCTTTCAGCACATCAGCTGGATTCCTTATGGGTGAAGCTAAGAAGGCATGTGCTTCAATCACAATTGGGACTTGGTCTTTGGGACCCTGTTGAGGCTTGTCCAAGAGTGGGGTAATGCCTGATCTCAAAATGCAACATATTAAAAACTGTGCTGTCAGGATGTCAGCTTCCCAATGCCAGTGATTACTTTGGTCAGATCCATCTGCTAGGACTGATGCTGTCTAGGCCACCACCACGCAGTAGACAGCAAGGGCTTCCTATGGTTTCTCTGTATGCTATGAGTCCTGTAACAGGGACTGTAACAGTCTTTGGAGCAAAGTGCATCCACAGTCGATTCTGTAGGCATGTTTTACATCTGAAAGAGAGGCAAATTCCCTAGGCATCTGTATGCCTGGCTGCAGAGTGGCATCTTGGGAGAGGGTGTCCCTGGCATTTCTGGTCTCTCTTTGTTCTGGGCAGAGAACACAAGATTTAGAAGTTTTATATCTGATGGCTACTTGCTGTTATTTCTTGCCTATTGCTGTTCTGCTTCTTAGTAAACTGTTATTTTTCCTCTTATATCTACTTGTATTCATTTCTTATTGGTGGAAAGGGATTTGTTGAGCCTGTAAAGGAAGGCAGCTCATTACAGAATGTTCTTTTTCAAATTGTCTCAAATCAAGACAGTAGAGAGTATAGTTTTTAACAGGAGAATAATGTGGTTTTCCCCTTCTAATTTTCAAAAATTACCCCGTTGGGTAACTCAGCACATAATTTTGTGTTACTCTTGGAGTAAAGCATAATCAAATAATAAAACTTGAACAACCAAAATGAATTGATTGTTTAATGAAGTTACAGACTGAATTCTTTTTTAAATTATGAATTTAATTATTTATTGCTTAAGCTGACATAGGAAGCTTCCAATAATACAACATATGATTGAAAACATTAGTTCTACCAGACATGCCTCTTCCCCCTTTAAAAAATATGTGCCTGTGCAGAGCCATTTTCACACTTTGAGTAGCTATAACTCTTCTTGGTTGTTTTTCTGGAACACATGAGTAGTGACTGCAAAATCCAGTGTGCCGTATCTAATTGCATAATTTAATATTCTAAGTTTTTCTTCTCCTTTTTTTGTTCTTTCAGTAGCATGCAGGATTGAGGCTCATGGCAATGTCTCAGTTTCTCAGATATCAACAGTCTGCCTCCGCTGATGTCTGGTTTCCACATCTGGTGAACCCTGTAGTCTTACAGTGCTATAGTTTTACACAACCTTTCATGTCATGATGTAACAATTTTTTGAACTATTAATTGCTTGTTATTATCCTGAATTGCTTGTTATATATCCTGAATTCATGCCTGCATTCATGCCCTGATAACTAAGTCCATCTTTTTAGGTTTGCAAGGAAAACTTTTATTTAAACTGCGATGCCATAAGGCCAAAAAGTTAGATTTGCTTGCTGTGCACAGAGGCGTTTGCCTCTGACTGAGACATTCTGACAAACTGATGCACTGACAAGTGGCTTAGAAGGTTTACCTGGAAAATACTTTCATGAAAGTATATATCTACAAATGTGGTTGGGAAATGTGTTAGATTACAATGCACCAAAACCTTGTTTCCTTATGAAGTATTTGCTCATGACAGCTCCAAATACTTCAAGCACAGACTGAAAATACGTCTGGATTAAATCTGTTATTTCTATAGAGACCTTACAAATATTTGCAGGAGACAGTGGTAACAGTATTTTTTCTTTCTGCTTGTCTGGTAATCATACACTGGAGAAAAAAACTTTTCTACTTAGAAAGTTCCCATTTGTTTATTTCCTCTTGTTACACTTGAGAGTCACAGTTATATGTGAATAGCACGCTTGGTAGCTATAGGGATGACACAGCATTGAAATAGATTACTTAGAGTAGATATGAAAATTCAATTAATTTTTGATTTAAAATCAGGTAAAGATTTCAAGAGCTGTTTAAGTAACCATGTCTCAAAAATTACATTGATGACATGATGTGTCATGAATTTTGGATATTAGACAAACTTCTGAAGTCCTTTCTATCCCTATTTTCTATGATTTTTCAAGTTGGTGTGTGGAACTCCCTGGGAAACTAAGGAACATTAAGGTACTGTAAAATCAGTATACTACTTAATGACCTTACAATGCCCAAATAACATCTGTGCATAGTTGGCCTTGAGCATGAGTCTAATGGCACATACTGTGACAGAGCACATGCAAGTCATGGTGTCCTGGAGCTCTTGTCAGGGAGCTAAAAGCTAGTTTTCCCCTCAATCCTAGTATATAGACAACAAACATGGGATGAAATAGAAAAATGAATTAGTCCCTTTTGAGAGACCTTTTGATCCGCTCCCTAGTTTCATGTACATGGAAGAGATGAAAAATGGTAGAGCTTGGTGAGAAAAACCCAAAAAGCAACTCATGCTTTGGAGCCTAAGGCTAAACTAGTTAGGAAAATATTTGGGCCGTTATCTTCTCTTGCAAAAAGTGGTCCAGCTGACTGGTGGGAAGTCAAGTGCAATGTCTACCTTTATTATGTCTGTAAGGAGAAGGTAGGAAAACCTACCACATAATTCAGCAATTCTGTTTGGCAGTCATAATTCTAGTTGGCAACAGCTTCTCTCTGTGTCTTGTACATGATGTTATCTAAAATGACACAACTGAAATAGTCATATTTTGCAGCTTGCATTCTGCCCTGAATTGACCCAATGATCAAATTTTAAAGGCTATGTGAAAAAGGATTTTCAAGTTTCCTGGCATGCAGAAGAGAGATACTAAAGCTGGTAAAATACTGTGAAAGGAAGTTTGGTAACAGTGTTTTCATGGGTGCATTAGTTTCATTATTCTTTATATTTGAGGGTGAAGCAGATGGTTTTCCAAGACAATGATACAAAATCAAACCAGAGAAGGAAAAGCTAGATCCATATGCTACTTAGTAAATAGTGTAAGTATGTTTAATTTTGCATTATATTTGTTCAGAGAAGAGTAGAGGATCAGTACTTCTCCCCCAGCTTCCAAACTGTTTGATCCTGGACCTTCTTTCCTACCCAGGATGGAGATCCTGGACTTTCTTTCCTGTCCAGGATGGAGATTAAACTGTTCTGACAGATTCATCACTGAGTTCAGTGCTCACTAAAGCTTCCATAGGATTATATGACCTCAGCTCTTCATCTTGCTCCAAAGTTGGAGGCAATGTTTGAACCCATGTTTATTTCCTGGAAGCTCAAACAGGGGTGCTTACAAACAGCCTCCAAGATGGGAATTGGCTGAAGCTGGCAAATATGGATCAGATGTCTGTGGATCTTTAGGACTCATGGAACCAGTCTTAGAAAATATGGATGAAGCAAACCTAAGGATCCTCCTAACCTTGCTGAGAGCTGATATATTTTGCAGACATTCAGTAAATCACTTCCTTTCACCATGCATCTGCTCAGAATGACAGGCTGCTGAGGAAAAAAAGCTCTTGCCATTACCTGATGATCAGTCCAAAAGTCAAATCATAGAAGCTGACATTGCTTGCAATTGTTTTCCCTTTGAAATCTAATTTTAGTGTGAATATTGTTTCCATTCCTCCTTGATAAGCCACTTACTTCAATAGAGCTGCTTGCACTCTTTAATTTCCTGTGTTGCCTTTCCTACCTAGGAACAAACATCATTTGACATCAGCAGAGGGGTTTGGATAGAAAATCAAAGCAGGGATTCTTCAGAGATGCTTACTGAGGTGCAAGCATTCCTATCATTGTGTTGTAAAGTCTCCGTTTGACATAATCTGACATCACCACTGCACAATGGCAGAGCTATGGGATTAGCAGGTCTAGATGGCAGCACCAAGTCTGGGGCAGCTAAACAGAACAAGTGTTTCTGTGTGAACAACTGTGGAAGTAAAATTAATAGGCATCCAGAGTATGTAACAGACCGTATTTCTCTGAAAAGCTTTGGGGGTTAATAAAAGCATTACTGGGTAGGCATTGGATTGTCCCTGGAATAACATCCTTCCCTTTCCACCTAGTGTTTGCACTAAAACCCCAAACCTTGCTGTTTGCTCTATGCCTCCAGAACAGCTTTGCAAATTGCAGTGTAGAGTAGAAGTGACAAAGCAGGATGTTTTCTTTGTGAGAAGGTACCCTGAGTACACATCCTATCATCACTATTCAGCTTTCAAAACAGAGGTGACAATGGTGGTGGTAGAGTGCCAGGGGAAAGATCTGGATGTTGTGATCATCATCTGTCCTGGCTCAGCAGAAGAAAAGCCAGCCAGACGTGACCCTGGGCAGATATCCTGGGGGACTGGTGAAACTGTGAGGTGGTAGGGTTCTCCAGAGCTCCAAAGAGATTCTAAAGGCAGGTGCAATGGGAAAGTCAATTCCTACTCTGAAAATTTTCCTCTCTTTAAGATCAAGTATCTTGTAATATATAGTAACAGTGTTTCATTTTATTGTATGTTGGACTTTTCTGAGTTACAACTTAATTCCAGTCAATATATCAATATTGTCATCTTACAGATAATATATATTGATAATGTATTGTAATAATATATTATCAATATTGTTATATAATATTATCAATATTGTCAAATTAACTCTAGGTCACTACAATTCCAAAGGTGAAAGTTTTATCTTTTCAATGTGAGCAATTCTACTGAGAAGCTCAGATATAAATAAAATAAATGTAATTAAAAGAAATACTGACTGAGGAACTTTCATTCCAAAAGCATTGCACATCCTACTTAAAGGGCAAAATAAGGCTGACAATTGCTGATTTGAGCATGTGTTCTAAGGAATCAAGACAAAAAAAGATTCACATGCCAACCTGCTGTTAGATATAAGCTGGTCTTCTACTTTAATTTGAAACAATGAAGTATGCACAGCTTAAAGTTTATTGCACCTACTCCCTTAACCTGTCAGCATCACAACAAAGTGTAACATAAGAGTTGATTTTTATGAAATATGTTCAGAATGTAAATTCATCTTTTTTTTTTTTTTTTCCATCGGTATCACTCTTTTAAATGCCATAGTAGACAGTGGAACCTGTGACTGGGTAGTACAAATGGTAAATAATTTAAACACCTTCCTTTTCTTTCCAGATCCTTGATTACTACATAGAACACATGAAGCAAAAATTTTGAAAGTCCTAGACCCTAAGTTAATGAGTATTCTTGTTTTGTTTGATCTTTTCAATTAAAAGATGGAAATTAATTTTCAGGATCTGGAATTTAGGATCAGATTATCTCAGTAAATGTGTGTTGATACATTCAATAGTTCAGCAGAGGACTGGGTGGGGCAGGAAGAAAAGACAGAAACATAGCTAAATATATCTCTATTGAGGTAACTAAAGACAAAAATCTGCAAAACAAAAGGCTTAAATTTGAATTCCAGGTCGCATACTTAGCTGTCTGGGATAGCAAAATTAGTAACCTCTTCAGCACTATCTAAGAGACATCATCGGACTAGCATACCAGAAAACTTATATTAGTGAGAAATAGGAATATAGTTTAAGTACTCAATTTTAAAAGCATAATGGCAGCTCTTTCAAAGAGGTGGGAAGTTATAATGATATCCTTACATGCACATCTTCCTGCATTTGCACTAGAGAAAATACCACAACAGTGATTAACATCATAGAGCCGACACATGCCAAAACTTTAAAAATACCCTGACAGTTCAGTTATCTCCACAGATATTTGCTTCTTGACTTTCTTTTTTTTCCTATTTCATGCTTTTTTTCCCCCTACATTGAGATGAGGCACAGCTGACATAATCTATCTTCCTCCTGAGTCCATCTTGAGTACAGAGCTATATTGATTTGGCACAGCCTGGTTTTCGGTAGCAGGGGAGCCACAGAAATGGCTTCTGTGAGAAGCTGCTAGAAACTTCCACCATGTCTAACGGGGACAATCCCTGATGGCTCTGAGGATGGACATGCCACTGGGCCAATTAGAGAGGTTGGTAACACTCCTGTGATGATCTATTTAAGAAGAAAATCAAAGCAGCACAGGCAGTTGTTTCTAGGGGTGGTGAGGTGTCGCTGCTGGGACCATCCCGGCACAGCCCGCAGTGATGCACCACCATGGCCACCGCCATGGCTGCTGCCATCTTGGCGCGGCCCACAGCAAGCTGTGTCGGCCTGGCCACCCCAACCAGCCACACTGAGGGCGGGAGGGCAGGGATGGCAGCAGCAGCCTCTCCTTCCCACCGCCTCACATGGAGAGAGGCCTTAAATAGCTCCAGTGCCATGGTGGCCAGCAGTGAAAGCATGGCGAGTGACTCTCCAGCGTGGAACCTAGACAAGAGCAACCTCTCAGTGCTGAGGGATACTATAGGGATCTTTACATTGGTGGAACTTGTTGGCAATGGTACCTACAAGCATCAGTTTTTCTTCTAGTCAGAGCAGAAGAGGAAGTGAGGACATGTGAGAGAAAACAGCATGGCAACACCAAGGTCAGTGGGAAAACAGGGGGGAGGAGGTGCTCCAAGCATCAGAGCTGAGATTCCTCTGCAAACCCCTGAGAGGACTATGGTGAAACAAACTGTGCCCCTGTAATCCATGAAGTCCACAGGGGATTCAGAGATCCACTTGCAGTATGTGGGAAAAGTGCTGACTTTTCACAGAGCAGGTGGATGCCAGAGAAAGCTGTGGTCCAGTGGAATACCCAAATAGAGAGAGAGGGCCCCTGCTTCCAGAGATAAAGAAAAAAGTCCCTTTCTTCCAAACTAGAGCAGCCTATTCTTAGAAAACTGCATCCCATGGACGAGTGATCCATGCCACAGAAGTTTTGAAAAGAGTGACTGCTGGTGGGAGGGACCCCACAGCATAGCAGGGAAAAGACTTCTCTCCCTGAGCAAAAAGAAAAAGATCTTGAGTGATGAACTGACCGAAACCCCATGTCCTGTCTCCCTGCGCTGTTGGTAGGAAAGAGGGAGGGGCAGGAAGAGGAAGGTGTTTTAAAGGCTTATTTTACTTCCCATTATTCTCCTCTTACTCTGTTAATAATAAATTTACTTTGTACCTTTAAATTTCAACCTGTTTCACCCTTAGAATGGTTTTCTCCTAGTCCTTATCTCAACTCATGAGTCCTTCATTTATTTTTTTCCCCCTCTCCTCGGCCTGACTGCAGCAGAAGACGGTGAGTGAACAACTTTAGTGGGTGCCTGGCATTTGACCAGTACCAAACCACAACAAAAGCATTCTTTTTACTGGAGCCAAAGTAACTTGAGAAGCTGTCAGTGCTGTTCACAGCAGACAGAAGTAGGAGAAAAAAAGGCTCTGCTTCTGGGGTCTGTTAATTATTAAAGAGCCTGCTAGCAGGCTCAGCTCCTTCACTGACTGTTCTTATGAGCCACTGGCAGAAGCTGTGTAGGTTAGTCTCTGCTGGAAGTATGTAAAAATTCAATATGTTTGCATACAAAATGACCAAAGAGCAAAATAATAATTAACTGGCCCAGCTTCTGTCACATTTCGCTGAGAATAGGGAGTGACACACTTTTAATGTCAAGGTTCCTATGCTTGGTTGAACTCATCACATCTGATGAACTGAAGACACCCAGGAAGCCTGGCACTTTCATCTGCTTCAACACAGGGTCTATGTTAGTTTTGTGTTTTCAGAAGTTGTAAGGAAGAAAGCAAGGAGGGGAAGGCAGATGAACCAAATGCAAAGCACTTTGAATTTTGATGTTAAACTCTGAAACTTTAGTTTTCTTCTTTTCATGAGCTACATATTTTACCAGCTATTATTATCACTAAAACAAAACTAGTGCAAATACAATGGAGTGGGCATTAAAATGTAAAAGTGTGGCAGCAGGCCTCACTTTAGGGATAGAAATGAGAGCAGAGACACACACTTGCTCAGCAGCATGAAAAGGTCCCAGTTTACTCCTCCTCACAGCTCGGCCAACAGACTCCAACTCCTCCCAGACTCTGATTCCAGCAGATTCCCACTGCAGGCTTCCCTCACAGGCTCAGACTGAGCTCACAGCAGACCCCTCACAGCAGGGTCTCTCTCCCTTTAGCCAGTCCTCCCCCAGCCAGCTAACCCATCCTTTTATCACACTCATCCTCACTGGATATAGCTCTGACATATTAAGGGCAAGGCTGTTTTTGGCAATTAGCACAGCTGTGGCTTATCAGGGGCAAGGTTGCCTGTAACCCATTCTCCTATATAGAACTAAATTTGTATTGTGAAAGTGATGTAAGGGTCAAGTTAGGGAGTTGGACCCCTTAAAATACGTTTGGAGACACTGCAATTTTCTTCCAGCTAATGACAGATCTGAGAGTATTTTGTTCTATGAGCTCCTGTAAGAGTTATTTCCAGAATGTAATAAAGATCACATTTCATGATTTGGTAAATATTAGTTGCCATGTCTCAACTCCGTACTGAATCTCACCCCAAGAAAATGAGGACAAAACCAGCCTTTTAATGACTCAGCTACATCAGATTCTTTATTTTTCTGTTACTGAAAAATGGTTTTTCCCCTTAATTAAATCAACCTCTTCAATAAATAACAAAAATTGCTTACAACAATCTGCATCTCATTTTGAGAGTGTGTTATTCCTGGAAACCAGTCTGAATTATAACACTTTCAAGAGTAATAATTTTTCTACCTGAAAATAGTTTTACCTATTCTCTTTAAAGAATATTTAATATTTTTTCATTCTGTTTTTTTCCTTTCTTAAATTTATAAATAGCTAGAAATTAATACAAACTATATTCTTGGAATATGCATAATGTATCAATAGGACTTGCAAGCTTGAAATCAAGTATGTGTGCATTTCGCAGCTGACTGCATAATATAATTTTTTTCAGCATGACTGGACACTTGAAATAACATATTTTATTTTGTAGGAGATTTTTTTGGAAACAGTCTATATCATCAGGGCAAGGGAAGAGAGAAATAGGGCAGAGCTGTAGTCATTACTCCTCTGAGAAGCAGCATGGGCCTGCTATCATGCATTTATGCAGCACCTTAAACAGAGGAGCTCTCTGGAAAAGACCCCAAAGAACCATGTTAATAAAACCAGTAAGTAAGAATTGTATTTCTCATTCCAAAAATAAGAAATCACATGAAGGTTTAACTGACTGGAACTCTGCCCCACAGCCTATTTACTGGAGGAGAGTAGTGTGTTATGATAAATGGTGGGTGAATATAAATTTTAAAGCCAAGTTTCATTTGCTTTTGAAGCAAAAGAGTGCTGAAATCAGTGTAACACAGACACAGCTGTGTGACTCTGGCTATTTTTTAAATAGCCCATTGCTGAAGAATAATACCTGATACTTGTATTTATTTTTAGAAGGGAGTAATTTTCTGATTTCTTCTACCATTTTCTTCCCACAATGTTCTTTGGTTTCTCAGGCTGTTCAATTACTTTCAGGTCATACTGTCACAGTAGTTTAAAACATAAATGTCTGGTATGCCCTCTGCACACTGCATTGTATTTCACGTTACACTTTTGACACCATGTCAAAGTGACCTTTGCTTCTCCATCATGGGGACTGAAGCAAAAGGGAGGTTTTGAAGATATATATTGAGATTACCTGGTAATGAACTCTGTGATTCTTTCCTTTGTGTTACCATATTCCTCCCACCATCCCCAAGCCTGACCTGCATTACAAAATTTACATATAGGGAGAATCTATATGGTAATGTGAACCAGTCACAGTGGTGTTTTTATCTTTGAATTAGCACTTATTGCCATTGCTGTGCTTACTCCTGGTGTGTGGTGCAATGCTTACAGATATCCATGCAATGCTTACAGTTGTCCATGCCCAGCGCAGCATGTCCCTCTGCACTTCTGCACCTTGTCTGAATTCTTTAAACTCTTGAAACTGGTTGGAAACTCAATGACATTATGTGACAACAAGTCTGTCTTCATCCTCTCATATCTTCCCACAGACACACACCTGCCTTTAAAAACGTCTTTATTTCCTAATTTGTGTGTGAACGGAAGAGTCTGTTTTCACAATAAAGATACAACGCCTTATTATTCTGCTCCTGCCTGATCTGCCTATATGGACACTTTCAGACATTTCTGTGGCTATGGGAAGAGACCTGGGATCTCATAGCCAGGTTATGGGGCTATCAGAGAAACAGGGAAGCAGAACAAAGGTTAGAAAGCAGCAGTCAATAAAAAAAGCGGTCAGCAGAAGGCTGACTGTGGGTCAAGTCTCTAAAGCAGATGTGAAGTTATCCCCAAGTCATATTCCCTTTCTGACAGGCTGCATAGGAGACATGTACTCCAGACATGATAGGAAATGCACCTTTTTTGTCTCCTTTCCATAGATATCTCATGAACATGCAATTAACTACAGTCTCTGTGTGAAGCATGATGCTGGGGAAATGCAATTGGTATTTCAAAGATCAAGTTGTACTCACAGGAACCCAGATGAGAGAAGGAGGGAAACTCAGAAAGAGAAAAGGGGGGAAACTCAGTTAATTTCAACTATACATTTCCTGATGCATGTGTTTTTAATTCATGTCAGCATTCTAACTCTTCACACTTGATTTGAAAGTTCTGCCTCCACACGCAGTCTCAGAGCAAAAGAATACAGGATTCCAAATTAGGGATTTAATCTTACAAAAATATATTAGCAATGTAATAAAATAATGTTAGGGCTATGTAGTAGAACTGAATCAGCTACAAAACAGCAGGTTCATAGAAAACTGTCACATTTCAAAGACAGAACAAGAAAGGTACCTTTACAGTATAGTCTGCCTCTAACAGGAGCATAGCTCATGCAGGTTGATGAACTCCTGTGTGTAATAGTGATTCCCTTGCTTCCTCTCTTTTTTTTCTTCCTTACAAGGAGAGAAATGTAAATGTGTGAAAGACAATGTCTCATTGACAAATGAATTTTCTGAGACAGTGCTGGGGTACTCCTCATGCTAGATCTCAGCCAAGCCAACCCAGGCCCATTTTACCTGTGCCATTGAAGACAAGTACAACTCTTCTCATACGCAGATACAGAACTATCTTTGAGTATTTTGCTTGAGGAATGCAACAAGTAAAATATTTTCACAGCAAATTATTTTATTGTTACTGAAGTACAGTGTTAAAATATATTTTCTGTGTTTAAAAAATCTGGATTACAGTAACATTTTTACAATATAATTTTTCATAGATTTAGCTTACTTACCATATTTATGCTGACCCACCATGGATGACTGCATATAACTCCTCATTTTCACTCCATAATTTTTTAAGTTAAAAAACTAATTCAAAATTAATATCTTTCCTGGTTGAAATGCAATAGTTTTAATACAATTATTCATAACAGTATAATGATTACAGATAAAATATTATAGTTATAACCCAGCAAGAGTTACATAACAGATTAACAGACATAATCTGTATAAATTATGGGGCATGATAAAGATGTTTCCAGTTGGCCAAAAACATTCTGTATATATTTAAATGGCACCTATATGTTTTTCAGAGGCTACCTTTTTTTTCTTTAGCCCAGACAGAGATGTATGGGCAGGGACCCAAAAACAATTGACACCATCTCCTCAGCCCAAGTGAGAACCTCTGCAGGAGGCTTTCCAGAAACTCATCATGAGAGACTATTTCACTTGCCAGCCAGTACTTCTCTCCTCTGAAGTTCCCTGCAATTCATCTACAGCTGCATTCCATGGAACAGTGATTTTTTCTGTGTACACATCAGAGGAATCCAAAATGGGATGCTTCAAATCTCTGTCATATTTCCAGTGCATCAACCAGGTCACTCCTCAGCTAGAGGCTGCTTTTACACATACAGCCATTGCCTTGTGACTTTTCCCAGCCCTAAATGTCTTGTCTTTTTTCTTGGGGCTGCTGGCTTCCAGAAGATGTCTGGCAACAACCTTTTTCAGTATCAAAGCCATACTGTCTGGTGGTTTTGTGTTGAAGGGATGGCATTAATACACTTGCAGTTAGGCTTCTTTTATTTCCTTCTTCCTGCCTTTCCTGTGCTCCATAGGACTCAGAGGTCCTGGCTGGGACGTACAGCAGAAAACACTTACGGCAAATTGGAATGTTTAAGCATTTGATATTCTGCTCCTTTGAGTGTCCAGGGGCAGTACTTTCCTGTTTGAGATCCATGGGACTGCACAGTAGTGTCTGTGGGGTCTTGCTTCAAAAGGTCTTAGTCAGGGTTGCTCTCCTTCCAGCACATGGCTATGGCAAGGGCATGGGAGTTGTTCTTCTATTCAGTAGTGCTCTATAGCATAAAAAAAAATCCTCAAAGTGAACCACTGTCTTGGGTCATCTGCAACACATCATTGCTGATTGTTGTGATAGTAAACATTTTGATTCTATGGGTGAGTGGAAATCCACTGGTTACCTGCGAAGTGAAATAAGCATAAGTATGGAAGTCATGAAATAATATCATGGCTTGCAAATTCCTTATGTGGACATAACCCTGGAGTCCTTAGGAATGATTAGGAGTCCTTTAAATTTTCATTATGTTTTAGCATTAAAATCCCATAGTGAGGAACAGGATAATTCATCAAAAGCCTAGATAAATGAACAAAGAACATATTCCAGATCTGTGTCAGAAAAAGATGTTGCATCCAATAGCAATCTCTCAATTATTTTTTGCAAGAACTACTGGCAAAACTTAGAATGAGAACCCTAGTTACTCACCAGGACCCTAGCTGTGAAGATTTAATATTTCAGCTGTTCCAGTTGTATTTGTGCCCTTTTTATTTAATAAATTGGCTGACCAAAAGGGTGGTATTCTGTGGTAGGTATGTGATATCAGCTGAGAGGCTGAGCAGAGAGCCTTCCTTCTTCCTCCACCAGTAAGAACAATGTGCAGGGGATTCTACTAATTGACAGCCTGGGTTGATGATGGTTTGAGAGGCAAAAAAAATTTGGATGAAGAGGTATCTTGTCGACAGCTGTAGTGTTACCTTGTGCTACAGGCTGGGAGCATGGCATCCAGGAGTGCAGCAGAGAGGGCAAGCCTCTACACATTCCAGGCTAAATTAATTGGTGTTGGGCTTCTTGCCTTCAGAGAAAGTAGGCATGGGAAAGAATTAAAAACAATGTCTGCTTTTCTGTTCACCTATGATTAAACTATAAAACTAGAGAATTAATTACTGTAGAATTTTTATTGGAATTTTCTTTTTTATCTCAGTACTTTTAACAAGCAATGGCAAAAATGGTATCAGAAATATTCAATCCAGTACCAAAACTATCTTAAATCACTTAATGTATTTCACTGCACAAAGCCTGCATAGATTTTATCATAAAATCACACAGTAACAGCACAGCTATGCCTATTCATATTTTCATGATGATATCCTAATAATCCATTGCATAAAGCCAATCATAATACTTTAACAGAAAGGATCTAATAAAAAGTTTTGCCGTTCCAGAAGAGGCAGAAAAGCATACCAGCCATTTCTATATTTGTTTCAAGTGCTCTGGATTTGGTTATGGTATATAAATGCTACTATACCTCTATTTTCCTGATGTGCTAATTTTTTGTCTTTGGTACATTAATTATTAGTACACTAATAATACTGGTAAGTATCTTCATTGGCTGATTCTATATCTAGAGGTATTTTGAGGAATTTATACATATAGAGATATTTTGTCCAAAAGGTGGAGCTAATGGCACTCCAAAGTCTTAGCTTTGTTTGCCCAACAGAAACCATTGACTCTGATGCAATTTTGTTTTGGAGTGTATTTGATTCTAAGCCTGTCTCAAAGGCGTTGCTAGACACTCAAACTTGCACAGAACAATGAGGTAAAAAAACCTGTGTGCTTTCGGAGTCTTACTGTGCCCTTTCAGTTTTGACTGCTTTCTGTGTTTCTGTTCCAGCTTGTGATTTGTCTTGTGAGTCCAAGTCTGACTGCAAATTAATTAAGCCTGTCAATATGCTTTTGACTTTGTATTAATCAAGGGGTTCAAATTCCACATCTATGTCCCCCACTTCCTTTCCAGTTGATCATCAGACTCCCACGGGGACATATCTCAGGATATCTCAAGAGATGCAGCTCCATAACCAGCTGTTCTCCCCAAGGTAGCATTTTTCTGAGCCAGTAGCAAATGGCAATTTCAAGCAGGCAAAATGTTGCTACAGGCTATTTTTTTCTCCTCTACATAGGCAACTGCTTCCCATGCCAGGTGAGTAGGAAAAAACCTCTCTTTTAATAATCTCTTTTGTTTTGCCTTGTGGAAGTAAGGAAGCAGAGGTAGGTACACTAGCAATGACCTCCAAGAAGATTCAGATGGTATATCAGCAGAATATCACACCAATGAAAATTACATTCTAGTTTGAAACACTTTATATTGAGTATGGCACTCAGTGGTCATGGTGCTGCTTGCTTCAATAATGGCTCTATGGCATCTAGGCATGTTTACTTATCCATATATGTGGACAATTATGCCCCTGGCATATGGTTTTTACAAATCAGGACTGCCAAATTGATGTGCCCCTGTGCTAATAGTTTAAAAATTTTAATATTTAAAGGTTTAGCAGAGGTACTGAGAGTTATCAAGCTTGTGCATTTTCTGTTGTTTTCCTGTCCTGATCTGGGTAGCCTTTTTGGGGGGCTTACTAATAATTAAACCCAGTCTGTCATAGGGGAAAAGTAGGAGATTATTTTTCCCAGTCTTTGATCTCCTTTTTCCCCTTCAAATCTGGCAGGTCACCTTTTGAGAAAGCTCAGTTTACCCTGAATGATAAAGATATGACCTTCCTGTTGTTTTATCTGGTAGGTTTCCTCTATATGGTTTGCAGCTTGTCTAGAATTAGGGCTGAGATTTCCAGAGATCTGCCCAATTGTGGAAAATTCTGAGTGGTGTGGGGTGTGGGAGGACATAGGCCAAACCCTGAAGGAATTCTCTGCCATGAAAACTTGGAACTTTTTCCCTCCACCTGAGGTGGATAAGGTAGATGAGGTGGAAATATCTGAAAGAAAATTCTCTAACAAGAAGGAGCTCATTGTGCTGGGCCCTGGCTACTGTTTATCACACGCTGCTAGATACTGTAGGGCAGCAGATACAGCCAGAGGGGCAGGAGGATGAATCAGCAGACACCCCAGTCACTCCAGCTGCAGATAAACCACACAGGAAGCCTGAGCCAATAGCAATTGCCCCTGTCCAGAGAAGGAAACACAAAACCAAATCCATTCACTCAGTGGGTGATGATGGAGAGCCAGGATCCTCATGGCTGGCAGAGGAATCGGAACCAGAAATCCTTACTGAGTCTCTGTCCCTAGAAAGCCTTCACTTTCTAAGAAAATATTTCACCTAACAGCCTGATGAATCTATATTAAGTTGGTTGGTCTCAAGCTGGGACACTTCAGGTGATGGTATGATTCTGGATGGTACCGAAGTGAGGGATTGCTATCATGTAATGTGGGTATTGACCAAGGGATGACAAGGAAGCACAAAGCTTTCAGCCTCTGGACACAGCTCTTCAGAGGCGTGAAGGAAAGATACCTGTGCCAAGAAGACACACAGCTGCAGCAAAGCTCTTGGTAGACCATGGAACAAGGACTTCAATGCTTGAGAGAACTGGTGGCGATAGAGATAATTTTCTCAGACAAACAAATGATTAATAGTCCAAACACGGTAAAATATCCATCAGTGATGTGGCTAAAACTTGCACGACTTGGGCCACGAGAATACACCCCTGCCCTAGCGATGATGCAGTGGAATGAGGGGGATGAGACAGTGTGTACTATGACAAAGAGGCTCCAGGTATATACAGACACCATGCATGGCCCAGTGCAAGCAAGAATCTCAGCTGTGGAAACAGATCTATCAGAGAATATACAGAAAATGGAAGACAGGACTGTGGAGACTCATCAGAAACTCAGGAAGGAGCTTATAGAGGACCTTCTCCAAATCTTATCAGTACAGACCAGAGGCCCAGGACTTCTGTTATCAGAAGTGGACATCCTCCAGCTAGGGACAGATGGTACACCCCACAAGCTGACCTGTGGTTTCTCCTGTATGACCATGAGGGAAACATGAAAAGGTGGGATGGAAAACCCACTTCTGCCCTGGCATGGGTGCATGAACTGAAGGAGGACAATACTCATGGATGGAGTTCCACCAGAGGGGATGTAGCTCCAGTTTCCCATAGCTGAGCTGCCAGGCATAACAGAATGGAGGATGACATGTTTGATCTCCTTGAAGGGACCTCTAGCATGTATGCCCAGGGAGAGAATGATAGCCAGGGCTAAAGAGGCCCTGCCTCTAGCCAGATAGAGACATGGGAGAATTGTGTCTTTTGGACTGTGAGAATCCAATGGCCTGGCATGTCAGAACTGCAAAGTACAAGGCCTTGTACCTTTCACACTGGTGCACAGTGCACATTAATCCCAGCGGGATGTGTTGAGACAGAATTTCTTTTTATTGTTGGGGTGACAGGGGGATTACAGCAGTTGACTCGGTTGGAAGCTGAGGTGAGCTTGGCTGGGAAAGAATGGGAGAAACACCCTACTGTGACTGGTCCAGATGCTAGAGCACTCCTGCTTGTCAATCAGATGAAAAAGGTATGAGTTAAAAGTGTATTTTCAAAGCTCCCAGTACAAAAAGTGGAAAGCAAATACATTTGTATCTCAGCTTAAAAAGTCAATATTATAGTATCTTTTTTTTTCTCTCCTCCAGCACATGGCTTGAAAGGTCCTTGGACCTTTGACCTCAGTGGATTTTCATTTTTGATGCTGTTTTGGAAAAAAAAGCTGTACATTCGTTTGAGTTTTATGAGAGATTCTGCTACTATATAATTTTTAAGGTCTAAATAGTGAATTTCACTGTCATTGATGTAGCTGATAAATGTTTTTCTTCAAAGGTTTATTACTATATGGAAAAAAACAGCAGTGAAAAAATTATATTTTGAGACATAAATACAGAGATATTATTTACGGACTGTATGAAGAATTCTCCTAGGTGTGTTGTATATTCATTCACATGCACTCTCTTGTAAGTCCTGCTAACATTAGGTTTGAAATTTGTGAAAATAATCTTCTTTTTCTTTTTGTTCCTTCAAAGTAATCCAGACATGGATTACATCCAGTCAACCTCATTTTAGTATTGAAATGCATAAAAATCTTCTAGGATATTTGCCACATTGGTGTTTAAAGTTAGTTTTACACACTAACATAAGCCTTTCTTTCTTTATTCTTCAGAAAAATCAGGTATATATTTCCATTTATTGATGAGATATATCTTAGGGCAAAACTTGATTACCATATAATTTCACTAGCAAAGAGAGAGTGTTTAGCTAATACACTTGTCCCATTCATCAAATGAATGGTCTTACCAAAATTAGTTTGTCATATGAGGTTAGAAGCAATTTTTTTCTTTATATATTATGTGAATGACATCATTGTAATAATAAAAGAAATATAAAAATGGCCCATGGGACCCAAAATATCAAACAATGATTTGAAAGTGGAAAAGATAGGAAAAAGAACCAAACATATTTTTTTGTTGTTGTAGAGGACTGAGCACATTTATTATCATTATTTTACAAAATGATGATGAGTTCCATGAGTAAATATTAATTTTAATCACAACCGCACTAATCCTTCTGTATGCTGGCATGCAAACATGTTCTGAGATACTCTGCAGCGATTAAGAGACACGGACTCTACTATGCCAGCAAAGCAAAACCATTTATTACACTAGTTTACTCCTATTTATAGGTCTCTATGTTCTATACAGAATTTTCCACTCTGACCCCTTTGCTCTGGTCTCCTGAGAAACAATTATCCTTCTTACGCTGGTAATGTGCTTGTTATTGTCTTTCTCATCAGAGGGTCAGGGTGACCAGACACGATGTCTTCACTTCTGTTCTTGCCTTGAGTTTATCTCTCCCACAGTTTTCACTGTACCAGGGCCGAAAGGTTTGTGGTGCTACCCAGTTCAGCTTCTGTAGCTGTCTGGTCTTCCACAACACACCATTGATTTATTTGAGCTAAATTATTTCCCTGTTTTCCCAAGTGCTACTTTGTTAATGGAAACTTGAAATAGTTGATACAATGAAAGATGCTTTTGGAGGCATGATGCTGCACAAGACAAAGTATTCAGATTCTAAAGCACATGGGCTGTGTCTCCTCAGAGAAGTTGTGTCTTTCCTCAGGACCCTTCCCTGAATGCCTGCCTGTCCCCACTTGAAAGTTAGCTTGTGATGAAATCATGAAATTTCTATTTAGAAGTAACACCTCCTGACTTTGTGGGTCAAAACTTCATTCTAATAATATCTTGTGGTAATTACTTGACTCCTTTAATTGAGCTCTGTGCTTAAGAAAGCAGGAGGTGGATTTCACTGTATTCTTTAATACCCTCACTGCAGTGGCTGTGGCTAGTTACAAGTGTAAATTCAGTATCAGTAACTGAACTGCAGCCTTGCTGCAATGGTACATATTGTGAGAAAGAAAACTCTCTCTACTAATGCAGGAGAATAAGTGAATACAACTTTGTCTTTTAGCTTCACACTGAATTTACAAGGCTTGGCACTTTCTTCAGTTATGCATGTGAAGGATAAAAGCACCATTCTAGTCACAGAGATGACTGAAATTTTTATGACATGACAGCATTTTATTTACTTTTTGATGTTCAACTGTACTTTTAAGGAATCTCAAATCGCAGCACTCACCATATTCTCTCTGATGTAGCTTTCTGAGACTTCTGTGCTCTTTTATTTCAGGATACTTGCATTTTGCATTGTTGCAGCTGTTATCACTTGGACAGTTTACTTAATCACTGTGTCAGGATCATTTAATTTTAGGACAAAGGAAGTGTTCTTAAAAATCATAACTTGCGTATAACAATGTACATATTGTACTATTCTAAATGTGTATACTGGATCTGGCATTCAGACTATGTGTACCTATGTAGCTGCTTCCTACTGGGTTTTAAGAGTATCTGAAAATTAACTAGATTATTATGAGCTAACAAGATATTTAACAAGCTTATTACGTCCAGGTTTGGCCTAGATCAGTGGAAGGGAGCATGGCTAAGAACCCAGTGTTATTTGATACCACCTTATGTCATTGCTAGGGACAGCAAAAAAGGGACTCTTTCTTACTTCTAAAAAGAAGTGCGTTCCTTTCCAGTCATGAAAGAGTGTGTCAAGCAGAAGGAAGCTATCTGCCTTTGTTTTTCATTCTCTTGGTCTTGGAGAGCATTTGGCATGTTGTCCTAGTTTTGCTCATGGGTGCTGAGAAGTGGGTGGATCCTAAAACACTGTGGGCATGGCCAGATTGCCATTCTGTACCACACAAACCATTGTGTGGCTTTGGGGGAACTAAAATGAATGCATCCTGTAAGTGGCACCATTTTGCTCCATTTCTTCCTCAGGGAAGCTGCTGGGACTAACATTGTGGACTCTTGGACTCTGTGCCTCTCCTGCCACTGCCCATACCTTCCCCACCCCTTCCTGTCACTTGATGAAAGCAGCCCCAGGTGGCAAGCACAGCGGGACTTCAGCTCTGAAAAGCAGTGGCAAGATAACACTTGAGCCAAGTGCCAGCTGAGTCCAGCAGAGTGGTCCAAAGCTGTGGTGCCACATGGAATTGAACCAGTGGAGTGCAGTGGTCCAGAAGCTGGTGGCACAGTACAAAACAGTCTAGATTTTGGGGGGTTTGTCCATCATTGTTTTCATTGTCTCGGGCTTGGGGGCAAGGAACACCAGTTTTGAGGCATGTCTGCCATCTTGTCTTTGTCTTGGGAGGCCATGTTGGAGACCGAAATGTTATTGTTTATGGCTTAGACGTCTTTATGAAGGATTTTTACCTATTATAGCACAACTTTATATCAAAAGCTTCATGGAAGACCATTGCACCCTGAAGGGGCCTCCTGACTGAGGTCCTGGACTGCAAGTTGATGGAGATAAGATAAAGTGATTCAAGTCTAAGCTGGGAGAGAAGAACACATTCACAGGAGATAGCCCCAGGGTTATCTCCTACCAGGTCTGCACACACTCCCCCAACCCAGTGGGGAAGAGGAGAGGTTTTGGGTGTATAGTGAAAAAAGCCTCTAGTCAGAGGCAATTAATGCCCATCCTCTGCTGTGCATACCAGCTCAGCTGTGGGGCTCCCACCCCAGGAAAGCTGCACCTACTGGACATCCACATGAAGGACAGCAGAGGGCATGTCATGGCCCGTCAAAGCCCTCCGCACCTTCCCCCAAGAAGTCCCCAGACCCTGCACCAAACAGCAGTGCATGTCATGCAAATGATGCAACAGATTGAGAGTCTTGCAAGGACAGTGTTAAACCTAGCCCCCTCAGGGGAGGAGCCTAGGTGTTCCCACCTTGCCCAAAATTACATTAATCCATTGGATTCTATACTTTTTTGCGTGGGGGACTCTCACCACCAAGAAGACCAGATGGAGAGTATCAACGAGACATCGTTGGGATCCACAGAAGGGTCATATGTTTCTACCTAATCCCTGTCACTCTCCCTGTCCCTTCCCCCAGTCTTTACCTCCAGACTAAACCCCCAGGTCCCTGAGCTGTTCTTTGTACAAGTTGTGCTCCAGCATTTCACCAGCTCTGTTGCCCTTCTCTGGAGATGTTCCAGCACCCCAGTGTCTTTCCTGTAGTGAGAAGCCTAGAACCAGACATATTACTTGAGCTGTGGCCCCTACAAGAGGCAAATCATTGTGCTTGTCCTTTGGGCAGCATTATTTCTGAAATAAACCAGGATGCCTTTGGCCTTCCTGATCACCTGGGCACACTGTCAGCTCATTTTCAGCCAGCTGCTGACCAAGTCATTTTCCACTGGACAACTTTCCAGCTACTTTTCCTCAATCCTGTAATGCTGCATTTGGTTGTAATGGTCCACATGCAGGATTCAGTCCCTCACCTTATTGAACCTCATATGGTTAGCCTCAACCCATTGATTCAGCCTGTATAGTTCCCTCTGACTCCTTCAAACAGATCAACACTCCTACCCCACTTGATATTGTCTGCAAACTGACCAGGGGAGCACTTGATCCCCTTGTCCAGATCATGGCTAAAAATGTTAAACCGGGCTGGTCCTAATATTGAGTGAGCCCTGGGGAGCATCACTTGTGACTGACCAACCACCAGCTGGATTTAACTCCATTTACCACCACCCTGCAGACTTAGCCATCCAGCCAAATTTTTATCCAGCAAAGAATACATTTGTTCAAAGTGTGAGCAGTGTCTCCAAAAAAATGCTGTATGGAACAGTGTCAAAGGTTTTATTGAAGTCTGGGTAGACAACATCCTTTTTCCTCCTACAATCCTTGAGTGGACTTCATCCATCTCTGTAGGCTTGCATGTGTTTAAGTAGTGTAGGAGGTCTCACTGGCCATTTTCCCTTGGATTATTTTGGTTTTTTTCTGTTCCCCCTCCCTGTCTTCCAGGGGACTTCAGGGGACTAGGTACCTGGAGAACAACTGTCTTGCTATTAAAGGCTGAGGCAAAACAAGGCATTAAGTACCCTAGCACTTTCCTCATCCTTTTTCAGTATGCTTCCCTCCACACCCATTAAAGGACATAATAATACTGTTATTGTCTTTCACTGTAGTAGTCAATTTAAGTTCTAAGTTCTCAATGCATCTTTGTAGTCCTCCTTCATCACCTGCCCCTTCTTTCAAAGATCATAAAAGTTCCAGACAAAGCTCTCTATTCAGCCAGGCTCATCATTCAATCCCCATGACAGAGTAATAGTGAATAACAGTCCCCATTCTAACAAATTGTGGCATCCTTTCAGTAACATCCCAGACCTTAGAATCAGGAAGGCAGCCAGCTTCACATGATGTCCTGCTTCATGACAAACACGTTCCTTAGCACCCCTTAGTAGTACCCGCTTAGGAAAACTCATCATATCTTTCTGTGATTTCTAGTGTGTACTGCAGGTATGGTTTCTCCTTATGGAACTTGCAAGGAGCTAGGTTTCCTTAGCTCTTAAGGTACCATTTCTGTTTCTAGTAAGACACCAGGTGGTTGCTATGCAGGAGGGTGGGAAGTGAAGGGGATTCCTGCTCTTGTGGGTCATCTGGGTCCACAGTGCCTCATTCTGAGTAGCATCCACTTCATGGCTGAAACCAGCTCTTCTCTAGCCCCTCTATTCCTGCACAGTCTTCTCATTGGCTCCTGCTACTGGACACCTCTTAATACCAAAATCCTCCAGAAAAGCTTTCTGACATAATTTGAAGCATTAGAAAGAAGACATTCTTTATTTGGCTGGGGACATTAGAAGGACATCTCCTTTAATCTAATGTGTATGGCGATACTTTACAACAAGGTATTTACCCATCATAATAATACATATTTGTTATAATGTGCCTCCTATCTAATACATGAACATTACTTTCCTAGAAGTAATTTTCATGCATCTATCTCCTACTGGAAGTCCTTCTATGATTGGTTGTCTAAAGTGGTCTCCAGTGGGTGTATACACTGAATTCTCTTATATTAGAGGTGACTTTTCCTTGAACTTTTTCGGTGCATGCACTGCTGCTTTTTGTTTCCTTTTTTTTGCATACCTTGCAAAAAACCCCACTGTTGTCTTCTTTATCTGTTTTTACACTGTTGCCAGCAACATTTATCATCTTGTGTCCATATATTTACATCCTTTTAACTTTTTTGCTAGTTAGTCTTTAAGCACTATCTAGCAACTTCCACAGAACAGAAAATTTCTGTTCTCTATGTTATTTATCACTGTTGTCACTGATCCCCCAACCTGTTGGCATCTTTTGCAGCCACTTGCTTGTGCCTCAGGAGAAAGGTCTGGACATGCGTCACCACCTGAGGTGTGTACCGTGATCTCCTTCAGATTTCAGCTCCTGCAATTTCCTTACTGCTGTCAAGGAAATCATTCCTTGAAAGGAATTTGGAAGATCTGAAAGGATATTTAGGAGATCAAATGACCTTCATGAAAGATTTGATTCTCACTGCTTTTGCAAATGTGTTTTACTACACAGCTTTATCTGGCACATCTAAATGTGGAATAGTTGATCATCTGCTTTTCCACATGGAGGTCCTGGCTGGTAAAAACCCCCACTGTTAGTGAAATATTAGAAAAAATAACAGAGAAGCTTAGTTTGCTCAGCTTAGTCCAAGGTGTATTGCTTGTCCTGTTCCTGAGGCTTGACTTTTCCCACCACAGACATAAGTAAACTAGTCTTTGTGGTTGCAAAAGAAACCATGAAAGTGGGAGCTGGGCCCACATCCCACTACCCAACAGGATAGGTGAGATGTAGCAAAACATGCAGGCCTCAAAGATCAAATTCCAAGGCACAGGAGAGCAAACTATTGCTAAGCAGTGCAGTAAATTGGAGGAGATCTTGTTGTCCTCCTTTCTCTGACCTCATTTCAAACCTTCGTATCTTTACCCTTTCAACACAATAAAGTACTCTTGGAAGATTTACTGTGTCTTAGTATGAAAGTCAGGGGTCTGCCAAGGGAGGTGGGAACCTCCCTTGGAATGGAGAATATAAATCCCTTCCCTCCAAATTATTATAACTTTGAAATCAAAGGGCTTGTCAGGCAAAGATAGGGGAAAAAGAATAACAGTTCTTTACTAGTATGGGTATGTATAACCTGTAGCCCAACCCAGAAGGAAGAACCTGCTTTCTGCTCCACTCCCAACTCTCTCCAAAACCCCAGCCTCACTTTCAGTCATCTCAGTACTCCAGACCCAGGGGTGAGAGTGGTTGAGTGGGGGGAGTATGGAGGCAGCGACCACCCAGACACAAAACAAAACAAACAAAAAATCCCCAAAATTATATGGGATAAAAAATCATCCCCAAGACACACTGTCAAGATTTTAGTTAATTAGTTCTTAATTTCTTTGCTTTGCTAGCAATTGTCTACTACTTTTAAATTTTATTTTCTGTTTAGAATTGCTTAAACGACTTTTGTTTTTTGCAAACTAGATTTACTTCTTTGTGATCCAAGTATTGGTATTGGACAAACCAACCAGAGGAGATGTGTTACTGGACATGGTGCTCACCAATGCAGATGAGCTCATTAGAGAGGTTAAAATACAGCCCAGGTTGTAGCACCCATACCCAAGCTTAGTTTGCTATCTCAAGTAGTAGTGGTTCTGAAGAGCCACCTTCCAGCTGAGTAAGAAATGAGTGGACAAGATCCCCTGGGAAACTGTCCTTAGGGATAGAGGAGCTGACCAGAGCTGGCAAATCTTTAAGGCCAGTTTTCTTATTGCGCAACAGCTCTCAATCCTTACATGCTGGAAATCAAGCAAGGCAGGTTGGAAGCCAACATGACTGGTTCTGTTGGCAAGAATCTCTTCCTCAGACTGGGGAACAAAAAGAAAATGCACGGCCAGTGGAATCAGGGGGATTCAGCCTCACTGTGAAAGGGTTTTTTACTGTTTTTTTATACTATTGAATAAACAAGCTATCATAATGTCTAGTGCAGAAACATCTAGTTTCATCCTCCTATTGGGGTTTTCCCAAAGTCTGGCCAGGGCTCAAGGAGGAACCAAGGAAATTGTCTTTGATCCTCCACCCCCAAACAAGGCTAGATGTGGCCTTGCTGGTTTCTAAGTGCAGAAAAGCAAATACATGTTTTGCCAATGAGGGGATATATTTATCATACTGCTAATAATACTTCATTAATGAGCAGATACTTATAACATTTGGTAAGAAGATTTATCTAGAAATCAGCTTTGGCCCTAGGACTGTTGTTCAGGCCATAGTACTTTACTTAGTCATTGCAAAGGACTAAATTTTTCTCTCTCAAATGTCTTTAACTGCCTAATTGAACACTTTGGCCAGGAACTGAAAAACAGTGTCTGTATTCACAGGTTTGATTTCACTACAGGATGATTAAAATTGGATTAGAAAGAGCAGTCAGTAAAGCAGAAATGCTTTTCATCATTAGAAGGTGTTTCAAAAATAATTCCTTGTATGCTTCTTCCACAACAGGGCTCTTCCAAATTTAGTGATGTGCTTATATTTCCAAAGGTACGGGGAAAACAGTGGAAAAAATTTCCTAACACTTAAATAGTATCTCTGAATACATGTAATGCAAAGGAATGCTCTCACCCAAAAATTCCACTCTATTTGTCTTTTTTTAGTATCTTTATTTTCAGCACAGACAAGAATTTAAATCCCTAACACAGGCTTTAGTGTGCATGGCAAAGGATACCCAGAAAAAAATAACATCAAAAGAATTCTTATAACTTGTAGAAAAGCATACACTGGTTTGCCTGAGCAAACATCTCATTGAATAGTTAATTTACTAAGAATGCCCTAAACAATGATTGTAGAGATGACAACAGACTAAGAACACTTCCAAGCATGGTAACTCTTGACCAACAAATGTATTATGAGACACTGGGAGAATATCAGATTTTCAGCTCTAATATAAAGAGCTGGTAATATAAATGCTGCTAATATAAAGTGGTATAGTTTATGAATTGGGATTCCTCAAATTTCACATGTAATGACCCAAAGACATAAATTAGAAACTTTGGGTAGTAAAGAGCATTATTAGGTCCACTTTTCAGAGTTGAAAAATACTTCTTGTTTCATTTTTTCCTTCCATGAAAGGAATCTGGAGAGGATAGGGAAATGCAGCTGATGATGGATAATGATAAAGATACATGGATGAGAATGCAAAATACGCTAACATTTTAAAAGGAAAAAGTATTAAAAGAACAAATTGTTGATTTTTTCTCTGCCTGTTCCAATATAAGAGCAGTGTATAATTTTTATTAAATTAAGAATTACTGATCTGATTTTCTTTGCCTAGGAAACAAGTTCAGGAAAATATTGCTGAATATTACATGGAGCATGCATATTGTAGGAAAAGTGAGAAGGACTTGTTATTCTATAGCTCTCTTGGTCTCAGATTGGATACCTCTAGGTGGAAATATTGCCATAGAAGTCTCTCTGATTGCAGTTACTAATAATAAGCCCCATCCCTCCCCCACCCCCCAAGCTGTGACACATCACTTCCCTGATACTCATAATTTGTTAATTTGAAGCTTTTAGTGGCTATTATCACATTAAAGAAAGAAAAAAGGTTAAGTTGGATGCTTAAGTATAAAAAAATCATCTTCAATCGCTATGTACAACACTCAGTAAGGAGGAAGGAGAAAACTTTGTGCTCAATGGCTTCCTTTTCAGGGCTTTTATTTTAAACTTAAACAAAGCAGTTATGCAACCTGGAAAGAATTACATTTCAGGAAGCCTGGAGTTTTGGAAGTGTTACTCAGCCAGCCATGAGGCACAGCAAAGCTATTTAAATGCTTCTCATGGGTCTCTTTTTATGGTGATAAGTCAGACAGACAGAAGTATAAAAGCCCAGCCAAAAGTAAATCACCCTGCACAAGAAAAAAAGGCCAGAAATCACAACCAGAAGAGATATGGCAACATGAAGTAGCATTGTAATAAGTCAGTGATTATGCAGGAATCAAGCATCTTCTTTAAAGCCTTGGAGGTCTGCACTCATGAGCTTGAGACTCTTTTAAACATTTGATTATATGAGGAAGGCATATATACACATAGACTTACTATAGACACTGCAGATACAGTAATAACGCTATATTTTATACCACAAGCCAAAAACTACATTCATTATTCAGCTAGAATAGAAAAACTAATTATTATTCAGCTTAGAAAACAGATTTAAAAAATGTTTTTTCTTTCCTCTAGTGCATTAGGATTTAATTTCTATTTCCCTTTCCAGAGTTATGTTTTTTATAAAGTCTTCTAATACAAGCTCATCCCTCTCAGCTATTTTGAAGCAGGACACCCTTCCTCCCTGCCTCTTTCCTATACATCTGCACACGTTCTTATACATCTTCTGCCTTACGAGGAAAAACTGCTTTTGCCTTGGCATATCAGCCAAGATGAGGCATTTCAAATGCATATTTGTAAGAAAATTGAAATATCTGCTTACTTTATTTTCTTAACTGGTTCATCACAGCTTCAGATAGTCAGGAATATAATCTGTGAAGTTTTTTTCAGGTGTCTCTTTTTTAATGTGTTTGAAAATTTTAAGGAATTGTGCAAGTCAGATGTAGAACAGTTAAGACAATTCAGTGAAAATCAATGACATCTCAGTTTAAATAACTTTTCATGAAACAAGCACAGAATCAGTTGTCTTAAGGATCTGTACAAGTTCCTTTCAAGGAAAAACTGCCTTGTCCAGAACTGTACATGACCTCAGGAAAAAGAAGACTTACAGCTTACAGCCTCAGGGGTCTCAGCTTTCTCAATTTTCTTTCCATGATTAAACTATCTCCTGAAACAGGTTCTTTACAAGGTCTCCCTTTATGACTACACAAAAGAAGACACAGGTTTCCCTGGCATTTAGAATGATGGTATATATGTAGATTAATACTTTTAAAGTCTGTTATTTTAAGCATTATTACCATGAGACTGTGTTACTGTCAGCAACAAGGCTACAGAAAATAGCACAGCTTTAAAACAGGTAATGAAAGAAAGGCAGAGTACTGCTATATGCAAAGCTCACTAGTCATGACAATATGGATAATGTTTCTCTATGTTTAGATATAAAGAGATATAAAATTGACTAAAATGTGAGTATTCAGAAAGCAGTCAAAATCTGGACACTAAAATGAATTTTTTTTTTTTTATAAAATGAAAATAATCAGGTTATGTTTAAACAATCATTACAGAATGAAGAAAAAAATGGTGATTAAGGGATTAATGAATTTTGAGCATTTTTATTAGTTTAGCTAGTCAGTGATTCAAGTACTTCCAGAATTCTGGAAGGTAAATAAGGCATCAGATTGGCTTTAGACTTGGACTTTTCATTTGCAGTACCAGTGACAGCTTCCCCATTCAGTGCCCATGTGCACATAAATAGATATATTTGGAAAGATGGGACCAGAAATAGCATGTGCCCAGTCTCCTGTTATACCACAAACCAAAAATTACTATCAACTTATTCAGTTTAGAAAACAGTTTTTAATTTTTTTCTTTTTCTAGTGTATTAGGATTTAATTTCTATTCCCTTTGGAGAGGAAATCCTACTCATCTTACTCTTACTAATGGACCTGCAATTCACTGTTCATTCTTGCCCTTTCCAAGTTCAGCATATTTGATTAATTTTGTCACTTCCTAGTTACCGTCTTTTATTTCAAAGAATAGGATAATCTCCATCATAATTAGCTGCTTCAATGTCTTGCTCTAAATGATCTGCTGCCATGTTTTGTCATCATTAAGTGGCAAAATGTGTTAGTTCTTCCTCAGAAGAAAAGGAAATTAATGCATATAGTCACAATCTGACAGAAGAAGGCCAGCCGGGGCACTCTTCTGCACCACATCATAGGTTCTTAAAAACTTTTCCTGTGAGCCTGATACTTGGTGTGGAGAGGAAGCTTTTGTACAATATTTGTCCTGTTTATTTTTTCAAGATCCTGTTTGCTCAATAATATAAAGTTCAAGAAAATACAATACTAAAACGTTTTCTATCAAAGAAAAATTAATTTCTCTTTCCTATAACAACTGAAATGTGACTATCTTATTAGTAGCTTCTGTGACTGTCACAAAAGGACTCTTCACTGCTCTTGTACAAAACAAGGCATAATTATCACAACTCAACTATCTGTCATGGTTTGACAGACAGGTGTCTGCCAAGAAAGGCAGGAACCCCCCTTGGAATGAAAAATATGACCCACTTTCCTCCAAATTATAATTGCTGTGAAATTAAGGGGCTTTCAGGCAAGGATAGGAATAACAGCTCTTTACTAGAATATATCTGTATAACAAGGCAGACAAACAACCACAAGGGCAGCAGAAGGAGCAGCAGCACAAGCCCAGTGACGCCTTCTCTGGGCCGCAGGCACTTTCCCCTCCGGTGCAGTTCCAGGCACAGCCGGCAGGGGGCGCTGGTGGCTCCCGGCCAGGCAGGGCGGGTGCGATGATTCCCCCGCGCCGGCAGGGGGCGCTGTGGCGCGGGCCCGGCCGCCTCTCCCCACACGGGCAATGGCCGCGCTGCCGGCGGGAGAGACAGAGCGGGGCTTCAAACACACAAACTCACGGCGGGCAGCTGGTCCCAGTGCCCCTCTGGATGGTGAAATGGGCCACAGCAGGAACCTCAGAGCAGCACGCTGGAACAGCACAGGACCGCAGACCACTGGGGATGGTGAATCAAATTTTATCACTAAACCCCAAGTGGTGGCAGAACCAGACTCAGCGGGGCCTCAGGGCCGTACTGGGTGTGGGGTTAAAGTGTAGCAAAAAGCCCAAAGCAGCGCAGCAAACAGCAGGGCTGTGTGGCAGCACCCAGGCTCCTGCAAGGGGACAGGAGACGCTCCCTTCAGAGGGGATTGGGGGTCAGGGTCCCAGATTTTCCCTGGGGCACACGAGTTAATGGTGAGGATCCTTCCCAGTGAGATCAGGTGTTGATAAGGTCCCAGTTCAACAGCTGCTCTTACAAGCAAAGGGTCACCTCATCCCTGGTAAGGAGAAGAGCAGTGCAGGGCAGAACTCTACAGTGGTAGCGAATTCTTACTGCAGCTGCAGCCCGTCTCAGCTCTGGTCCCGAGAGCGAGAGAGAGGGCAGAGCTGAGCCCAGCCCCCTCACCCCCCAGCCAAAATTTTGTGGTATCTCTGCACTTTGAAGAAAAACTGCCCAGCTAAGAGGCCACAGCCAGCTGTAATCCTTCCCCCCATCTTGGCCACTTCTTCCGTCTCCCTTAAGTATCCTTGTTACTTAGACAACAAATGGGAAAAATTCCCTCAGAGAAAGAAAGAAAAAAAGAAAAATCCTAACCTGCAACACTATCCTATAAGCAAAAATGAAACAGTACTTTCACAGAGAGGAGAAAGTGTTAATTGTGGTGTTGCCAGGACTGCCAAGCTGTGTTTGCAAACAAATGGGCCCAGGGCCAGCTCCGGCTGCTTAGTAAAACCTCTTGCCAGTGTTGGAGATGGTATGACACTACTCACAAAGGACCCAGGGAGAGCACAGTCATTTCTGTGTATCCCAGAACTAGGTTTTTGCTCAGCTCTTGCTTGTCCACAATTGACCTATTTCTCTATTGTATGTCACCATTATATCTTTTCTTGTTTGTGATGTGGTTAAATACTGCTTTCTTTCTACAAAGTGGTGTTGTCAAAATGGTACAAATGTAATATTCGTCTAACAAACCCACTTTTATTCTCCTTAGATTTCTTCTTGGGCCCTAATCTTTTCTCTCTATACTTCCCTTCATATTTTGATTTCTGTTGCTTTCTGTAGGCTTTTGCTTTTCAGTCATGCATCATGTATTTGGCAGAGTTCTTTGGTTTTTACTGCCAAATATCTTCACAGTGCTCTTTCAGAAAGCTTAATCCAAATAAATTACTTTGAGAAACCTAATTTTTATCTTTACAAAATATTTTTTCTTTTTGTACTCAACTATAGAATCTTTGGTGTCAGAAGCATGTGAGAGTTGGATTTATGTATAATGAATGAATGTAGCTGAGCCTTGCTAAGTCATATATGGTATTTCTGCTTAGTCTAGTCTGCTCTAAGAGATGGTTCATTGTGTTGAAAGTGATTACTTGAGCGGACAGAGATGAAATTTCTCTTGTTGTGAAGATGCTGTCTGTCTTTTCTGTCTCAGAGCGACACTGTAAGCTACCACCAGTATCAGACCCACAGAGGAGGGTGGTCACAGGTGAATGGGAAGAGCAAAACCTCTTTGCCAAATGGTTAGGTTTCTCTACAAAGAATAACTGACATTAGCAAAAATGCTTTTCTTTTTTGTTCTGCAAGTAAGATGCCACTGATAATTTGTTATTTGGCAAAGCTAATAACAAATAATACAAAATGTCAAGATTTGAGGAAAACTGAGTTAAAATGAAAGTATCCTAGGGAGAATATATGAGGTTTAGCCCTTTAATTATCTTAAGAGGATCCTGTTATTTACTGAGATCAGTTAACATTTAAAGCATAGTGCTAAACAACATTTCTATGTCAATTCCTTCACTGTAGTTAGCCAGGTGAAAAAACTCTTACATCAATTTCTCTGGAAACAGTGGCAGACTGGATTTCTCTAAAGGACCTGAAAAATCTAGCTTATGTTGTATATTAAGATACTGCTGTCAATATTTACAACACTCATTGCTCAGTGAATCTGGGCCATGTGGGAACTACTTGGGATTCATTGTTCAGCAGTAGACTATTGATCTATTTTATTTTATAATAAAATAAAACCTATTTCCTATGAAAGGCCAATCCACAAAGCCAAAACCTCTACACATGAAGAAGCCTATTGTGAAGTTTTTGAGGTGATGCTGTCTAAGCAGTGTCCTGTGATTAAGTCTGGCTCTGCATAAGCATCAGGCTTGCAGCATGTTCTAAAACTTGTGGTAGGATCTGAAACAATAGAATAAGCACATGTAAGCTTCTCCAGTGTTATATACTGATGAAAATACATCTAGTATGAGAAATTATATATGACACACATATCCTATATACATATCTTGAATGCATATGAGAACAGCTGTGCTGGGTAACCCAAGATGTTACTGTATTCCATATCTGTCTGTGCCCAAAGTTGTTACTGGCTCTTTAAACCTGGCACCATGAGCAGAAACGGGACTAAGGGTTTGCTGTGGTCCCATTAGTAAGTCGGAGTCGGCTTTTGCCTTTCCCTATCACTCTTGCAGGGAGAGCTGAGACAGCACGGGTGGAGGGTCCCCTACGTGTTCTTTTGTAGTAGCAACAGTAGCAACTCAAGAAACCGCATGTCACAATCAAAAAGTGTTTCACAGGGAAGTCTACGACACCTGTCAGCAGTTCAAGCCAGAGCCTGTCCAGAGCCAGGCCACTGCATGTTGGTCAGGAGAGTCTGTTTTCTCCCCTCCCCCATCAGAGAAGGGACCTGAGGCATCAGCACCAACACCGGTGGAGTCCCGTGGGTGGCAGGAGGAAGTAAAGGGTGGTAACAGTGACCCCAAACATGCTGGCAATTCCTACCTGCCACTAGAAATGCTTTGTAAGGTCCTATATCCCCAGGAGGGTTTGTCCATCATCTTTTTCCTTTTGTCTGCCAGACAGTGCAGTTGCCTATGGAGACATCCCATCTTGGGGGGCGGGAGGGGGGGGGCATTGTGGGGATTATTGCCATTTTCCCTTTGTCTTTCAAGCAATTTGGTTACCTGTGGGGGCCGTCATCTTGGGGGTGCTCCACCATTTTGCTTCTCTTTGCTCCCAGGGAGTTTTTGAGATTTAGCAATGCTGTATCTAGTCATTATTTACTATTATTTTTAGCCTGTTGCTGTTAAGCTGGTTAGTAAATGGTTATTTTTTCACTTAAATCTACTTGTATTATTTTTTCCTAATTGGTGGATAGGGATTGGCTAAAATTATAAGGGGAGGTAACTCATTTTATAGTGTCCACCTCTTAAATTGTTTTAAATCAAGACAGATATGGTGCCTAACTAAACATGACCAACTCAGGGGCCTGGGAGAGAAAGTGAAAAGCTAACAACTTTGTCCAAAACAATTGTGTATTGGATACTCACAGGTCACAGAACTCACAGGTCACCATGCTACCCAGTCTAATCATGAAGGTGTGGCACCGAAGCTTGTGTACTTCTTATATATGGGACATTCTGCCTAAGATATGGATTTTTTTGGATCAGGGACACAAACCAAGATTGCTTTGCTGATATACTCTGCAATATCAACTTCTGTAAAGATAACATCAGAGGCAATGAGAATTATTTGGGATTTGGTTCAAAGCAAGTTTTCTGAAATCTGTGCATCTCTATAGCATACCAAAGGCTTTCTTGTATCCTAAGTCTACTGAATGGCTAAAATACACATGAAAGCTGTTAAAATACCTTTAAAACTGTATCACTACTTCTGCTTTACTGTCTTGTCTTTGGTGTTTAAATTTCTCCCTCTTTCTTAATAGCCCTGCCTATATGTTTATTAAATGCAAACTAAACCAGCTTAGAAAATACAGAAACCACCCCTTTACAGTGCTGAGAAGATTATTCTAAACAACTTCTTTACTTTCACTCACAGATGGTTCAATTTTTTTGCTGTGAATCTGTCTTCTCTGCAACTGTCTTCTCTGTCTGGAAAGTGGGAAGTCAGTGGTGTGGCAGTGATATCCAAAAGAGATACTTTGAGACTAGAGGAGTATCTAAGGCAGAAAAAACTCATGCTGTCTCATGGGACTGCTGAAAAGTGCTGGAAAAGTAGGGTGTCTTGCTGCTTTGGAAAGATCCTACATGATATGTTATAATTTGTCTTAATACAGAGGGTCACAGTCTCAACCAAGTTTTGAGAAGTTTACGAAGTCCCAGCTGTTACACCCCTCGTTCTCCTGTTGTGGCTGACCATAGCTCAGTTAACTGTCAAGGGATTTTTGTCTGACTGTGCTCATTTTCCTTCTGAGCAGTAACTTGGAAAGAGAAAAGACTGGTTTTAGCTGGCATTGCAAGAAGAAAATAAAACCAGATGAAATGCTTGAAGCAAACTGGCCCATTTATATAAATCAATGTTTTAAACTCTTTCTAATCTTTAGATGCTGAATCTTAAAAATCAATATTTTTCTGTAGCAGATGAGTGGTCAAATGCTTTGATTGTTGGCATTACTCTGCTTTTTGATAATCAGGAGTCATAACTCCAATTGACTTCATCTGGATCAGTAGAACAGTATTAAACACTTATGGACAAAATGTCTTGAAACTATTGTTAATGAAAAATAGATTAAAGTATAGAAGTTTGAGTACACATTTCTATTATAAGAAGTACATTAATGTTGCTACACTATCAACTAGAAAAATGTAGGTAAAAAAATAATAGTTTATTGGTTTAAAGAAACAACATATCCTTGTGACCTTTGCTTTTCAGTTGGCTTTGTAGTATGCATTTCCAAACGCAAAATCATCGGTGCAGAATTTTGGACAAGACTGACAAGTTAGATATGACTTTCAGTTTTAGAAAAATCCAAGCTGTAAAACTGTCTGGATGGGAAAGAACCTACAGCTGAATTATTACAGCTCATATGAGATTTTTACTGCACATGATTATTCAGTGGCCAGCTGAAGCACAATTTTGTATGCCAATGCATAACCGTGAAGTAACGCAGTTTAACACTGATACAGCATAAAATCAAACAGTTGCTAAGCAGAAATATATCACTTTATGCCAAATAACTCTAGAGCTGAAACACTTTATTCTAAGCTACGTAGCACTGGATAAAATTAGCAAAACTCAAATATTATTGTTCTATCAGGAAATAATATAGTGGAAAATTTCTGACTTATTCTCTTTCTTGTATTCCTACTCTGTATAAAACATGTTCTTAATATGCTAGGATACTGAGGACTCTTGGGGGAATTGGTAACACCTAGGTGTGGGGGTGGGATTTAAAATTCAGATCTGTGCTTTGAAGAAGTTAAAGAAATTTCTGCTTGCATGACATCCCCTGTACAGCAGCAATTGGTTTAGTAGTTCTCCTCAGCTCTGGTTTCCCAGCTGTGGATGAGGTGATTCTGAAAACAGTCAAGGCAGGCAAGGATACATGGCCACTGAAGCATGTTTTCTTCCAGTATGAGACAGCACAATTCCTGGTTTTATCTCTGGTTATTTTTTCTTTCTGTAGGCCATTGTTAAGAAAATATAGGAAACAGGATGTAAAAGTTTAGATTCATCTGACTCATTACAGGTTGGCTAAATCCTAAACTCTATGAGACATATTTTACAGGTTTCCAAAAAACTGCCTAGTTTACAGTACAAGAAAAATTAAAATAAAGTAAATACCATGAAATATGTAACTGAAAATGGACTTGATTTCTAATTAACATAAAAGAAGGAAATTAAGACTTCTGATCAGATTTTTGTTTTATCACTGGCATTAATAAAAGTAATTAAATTGGAAGAGTGGAAACATGATCCTGTTTTTAATGCAGTCAGTGGTGGTTTTATCACCCTGTTTTCTTGGATAAGGTTCCTGGCCTTAAGCCCTTTCAGTTTTATTGTCTAGAAGCTTAGGCCTGCTTTTAGTCATTTAACCATCCATTTCTGAATTTGGTTTAATGTTCTTCTTATGTATTTGTACTGAAGAAACTACAACTATTCTTTCAAGTGCCTAATTACTATCTGGATGGGTGGTCTTATTCTTCTTAAAAACAAAAGGATTGAAAAAACCCATCAAGTCCTGACTATTTATGACATAGCTACTTATGGCTTCATATTAAATATCAGATTGTAATTTAGTGTAGAATTTAGAACTTCAAAAATTTTAGTTTGGTTTATAAAGTAGATTCAGATTATATGGGACTTACACAATCCCCCCTGAAATGACTTATTTCTGTAGGCAAGTGAATGACTTTCAGATGTAATTTTTAGTTATTTTTTTTCAGTATTTTTCTGTTTGTTTATGTAAAAGAAGCCAAACAATTCTAACAAAAAACCAAGTTACTGAAAAGATATAGCTTGATGCACAGGCCTTCAATGATGCAAGGAGATATCTGTATCAAAAGCCTTTAATTAGCAACTAATTAGACAAAGTCAACAAATGAACAAGTCAACATAAATATTCAGAATACTGAATATAAGGATGTAAGGGTGAGATTCTGCTGCCATTGACAGCAATGCAGAATGCACTAAACTAGTGGAAATAATTAGCTACACAGATGCTCAGAATCAGCATTATACCCAGAGACCCCAATGCAAATACATAAATTGCACTAATTTGTAAAAGTATCTCTTCCCTTTTCTCCTCCTATCTTTATAAGACTTAAAGGTTCTACTGAAAGATCACTGTGCAATGCTTATTTATATATAAGAAAGTAATTTTACATAAACATTAGATTCTAAATCTTTGTGCACACACAAATATATAACATATTTCAGACTAATTTTTAATTAGGTAGTGCAGTTAAACGGATGCATTTTAAAAGCAAATCAGAATATTAGAAGACATCAAAATAGTGTACTATGTACATGCAGGAACTGCATTTCCATATTGGGTAAAAATGACATGTAGAAAATAAGGCTACCAGCTCCACAGTGTAGCCTAAGGATTATGTTAGTATGGGAAGATGACAACTTCTAGAGAAGCAATTATTCTGCATAAGCACAGATATCTAGTACAGGTAATGTACATACATACACACACCCCAGAACAGAAGGACAGACATTTAATTTGAGAATGAGGGAATGGATGTGCCCCTTATAATTTCCCTTCTTCAGGTAGAAAAAGAGTAGCTCACACCTTCACAGAATAAGTAGCTGATTGTAGATTCCAGTACAGATGTATTTTGTTCTGGTTTTCAGAGATCTTTACAGCTGCCTGACAGAGAAATGCCTGCTGTATAAAGAATTCTTATATACACCTTATTTATATAAGTATTTGTTTATATTTCCTGTTAAAAACCTATCTTGACTGATCTGGTTCCTCTAATAATAGCCCTTGCCCTGTTATATTAGCCATGAGTAAAAATAAAACTGGAACTTACAGCCATTTTGTTACTTGGCTGCCTCCCAGGCCAGGAGACCATTTCAAATATTTTAGGAGCAATCTGTTTGTTCTTTCCATAAGAAACTCTAAGATGTGTTTTCTGTCAGATTTCATTGTCCAGGTCAAAGTTATATTGCCTTCTAATCATTTACATGAGACTGAGACATACATATGAAGGTTGAACTAAAGCACTGCTCTTTGGCTGAGCTGGCATACCTGACTTAGCATTTGTAATTGATGAAAAAACAAGCAAACACTTAAACCTGTCTCAGTGTCTAGAAGGTTAAAAGCTCACAAGTTCACATATAGATGCATTTTTCTGCCAGTGGTAAATCATTAAGCCGGGATATATTATTTAATAAAGATTAAAACTCCAAAGCATTTATTGAAAACAAGAAACTGATCCATAGAAGTAATGAAGGTAACAAAAATATCTAATTTTCAGATGTGATTTTGCTGTGTAAAACCTGGATGAATGTCTTAGCCTAAAGGGTGGTGAATGAAGTTACATTCAGCTGACAGTCAGTCACAGGTGGTGTTCCACAGGGCTCAGTATTGAGGCCAGTCTTGTTTAATATTGACAGCGAGTTATATCCTAGTTAGCCAGGACAGTGGCAAATGGCAAATAAATTCCCAACATGTTCCAAATTTTGACTCAAAATTGTTATTAGGAACTGTTTGTCTGACAGCTTTTTTGCTGTTAGATTTAAGACTTACTGTTTCAATATCTTTATCAATGATCTGGAGGAAGGGATCAAGCTAATTTTCACTGTCAGTTAATTTTCAGATGATACCTAGTAGGATGGGAGTGTTGATCTGTTTGAGGGACAGGCTGGAACAATGGGCCGAGACCAGCTGTATGTGCCTAGAAATTTTCTCATTAAAGAGGATTAAATGAAAATATCTTTTAATGCAGGCTTGTGTTACCCCTCTACCCCAACCCCAAAATTTTTTTAAAAAAGCATCCAAGAAAAGCTTCCAGATGCACAGAGGTATGTTTTCCCAGCATGACAGTGTTTTGCTTGCAGTGCCAAATTCTGATGTGGGAACATTGGTGCTTTTCTCCTTATATAGAAGAAGAAAGCCTTTCATCTATTTCCTACAACCATAGTCCCTTGACTTCCACTGAAGCCACAGGACCCCATGTTTTTCCATCTTTAACTACTGTTAAGTAGTGGAAATACATCTTCCCCCTTCCCTATTTTCCTCTAACTTCCACACCTCATCGCACCTGGGACTGTAGAGGATGCCCAGAAGGATGTTCACCTGAATGGTCTAACATTCAGGTGGCAATGTGGCACAGCTTAGTGATCTTGTTCCCACCGACAGAGAATCCTATGGAATTTTCCACATAGGATAGGAGAGGTTGATGGTTTCACTTAGAAAAAATAATATTCAAATGTGAGGAGAAAGGTAAGAGCAGACATTGCTCTGAATACTTAAACCTTTACTACTTCTTAATTTGCTTAAGACATTAAAAAGTCTTTAATGTTTCTTGTGAATTAAGAACAGCTGCTTATAAGCAAAAGGACCTGTCCTGGTCTTAACTCCCTTTGTATAAGTTATTTGAAAATCAGCAATGAATTTTCAAATAGTTTAATGACCATTGTTCTTACACACGTTGTTTCTATTACAGTACATACTCACTTTCTTTGAGACGTGATATTGAACAGAATTTATACGGATAAACACTAGTATGTTATTTAGTATTAAAACTTTCTATGGTTAAGATTTAAGCATCTGGGATATCTGTACTTCTGTGTACTAAAAAGGCAAAAGTGACAGCTTAAATTTTGCCTGAAGAATCCAATAAAATTCTTGTTCTTTTATTCAGCTTCAAGGAAATCCTTGAAACATATTCATATTTTCATGAAAATTCCTCCAAAAGTGCATAATTCTTTTGTGAATTATTATAGTTTCATCTATTTTTCCTCTCTGAATTAGTTGCAATGTTTCACCACATGAACTCCTTATAACTTGTTTTTGTTCATTCTGATCCTAGAAGCAGGAACGGAAATCACTCTGCATGTGTGTGGTCTTGAGCACATTGCCATGTAGCTTAGTTCTTTGTGAAGAGAAAAAGGTCTGTGAGTAAATTTTGTTGATGATAGTGCTGCCATAGGTCCCGTATGGACATGCATGTGAAAAATGAGATTCTTCCTTGACCTCCTAGGAGCCGCATTCCAACAGAAGACCTGGCAACATGGTCATTTTTATAAAACAGAAGGTCTCACATCTTATATAGGTATATCTCAAGTGTTGGCAGGTGGGTTCTTTAAATCTGTCTGCTTTTTATCTTTTGCACTGCAACTAATTTATCCTCAGCTGAAGACACAGCAGGAGAAGACTTATTATTATGCATTACAGTACAGACAACAGCTAAAATTGCTATTGTATGGCCTCCAAGAAAAGGTTTATTATTGTACAAATATGGTGGTAGCTTTTCACAGGTAGCCAGATGTCCCCCCCTTGCTTCTTCAGCACACAACATATGTCTAAGAACAAAGTTGGTAGGAAGGAAAGCGAAGACCACACAAAAATTTTTCTCTTCTTTTGGGTTGTTCTCTTCCTGGTTGTCTCTCCTACCCCAAGGTGCTGTATCATTCTTTACTTAATTGACCCAAAATCCCCAATGTATTGTCCAATTCTACTTTATCTACAGACCTTCTGTACTGATCAGTCAAAACACTTTTTTCTGGTTCTAAAGCCACCAGGAGAGAGGAATATATTGAATGTTAAGTGTTATTCAGAGCAGATTGTGAGACAGGTGCTGAGATAAAAAAAAAAATCATGGGTAATATATTACTTTTCCAGTGGAATAAAATCCAGGTTCACATACTCTAATAGAGGCATGTGAATATTTTGTCTACAGGACATTCATCTTCTGCTTTTTGGTTGAGCAGTTTGGGGTTAGGGTCAAGTGGAATGCTCAGCCAAACTACACCATAAACAATCTCTACATAATGAATGATGCACTGCCTGTCTTATGATGATTTAGGAAATGTTCACAGCCTAATGGCATGTCTCAGTCTTACAGAGAACAATTTTTTTTTTTTATGTTCAGACCCAAAATGGGAGAATTTGATTATGCTTTCCTTACAAAGACAAAGATAATTTTGTGGGGAGAATATATATATATATACATATAATTTTCCTAGTACTCCCTGAAAGAATATTTTGTGTAACCTGCAGTAGAAAATAATGTGGTAAAGACTAAGCTCCTCTCTGTGGGTCAACATCTGTCTCCAAGCAGAAATACCTGTGTCCTGCTTCCAGCAGATGTTGATATGATGTGCTTCTAAAGACTTCCAGTAGACACCAGCCTCCCTTTTCTTTCCAATCTAATCCAGTCTAGGGTATCATCATAACTTGAAAATTTTTCCTAATAACTGACATCAATAACACTGCTACTGTTTAAAGCCATTTAATCCTTGTTGTCATGCACTAGGGATATGCAAAATGCATTATCCTTCTCCTTTGTCATCAGCTGTGTATGTGCTTAAAAACAAGTGTTCCCTCCCCAGCCAAATGGAAATTGCAGACATAGAAAATAGCAGAAGCAGTGTTTTTCAGCCTCCTAAGGTGTGAACCATGCAAACTAGAATCCTCTTTACACTGTTGAACAGTATGCTAGCTAGCATCCTCCTCTGTTTGATGTATTCACAGAAGTTACTTAGTTCATAAGTATATACACTAATATTTACACACATTAATGGTAGGACTGAGGTCTTAAGGAATAAGAAACTATCAGAAAAAGAAACCCTTTGAACCTTCTTCCACTCATCTCCTCTCCACCTCACTTGAGCCACACAGATTTAGAAACTACTTTCAGATCCGAAAGGATACATCTTAATGGATTTGCAAGAATAACTAATTCTTATTTTAACAGTAGTTTTTTTTTCATTTGGAATTTTCCAAGTGTTGCAGAAACATTGATTAATTCAACTTAACTGCAGATACTGTGTGAAAGGTACTGCAGTGTTATGCCAACTTACAAAAAGGGAAATGAGACTGGACAGGTTCAACCCAAAATCTGGCATAATTAAAACCAGACATCTTAACAAGTGGTCAAATTTTCAGAAGGTCCAGCCTTCCTTGGTAGTGCAATTTTTACAATGGCTTACATATGGCTACTAATAAAACTGAATTGGTCAACTCTTTAAAAGGAAACAGAATACTCAAATATTTTTTTTAATTCTTTCACAAATAACATTTTTGTTTACTGTTGTTGTTATACTACTTTCCAAAGACATTTCCAGAAGACACTTTGAGAAGAGATGCAGCAAGGTTATTTTCTCTAGTGGCTTTATTACCTTCTTTAATTATTTTTACTTTGTTTAAATACAGGCATGCAGGAAAAGACATTATCAATATTAACCATTGAAATAAACATAAATCTTGGGTGGTTGACCCCAATCTATCTTTGATGACAACTGAACACAAACTCACTTCCATATGTTGCTCAGTGTTTGCACTCTCAGTTACCTAAGCATTTTGAGAATCCGGACATTCAGCATTGCTGGAAAATTTCAGTGAGCTTTTGGGGTAAAAAGGGATGCAGGATGTAACTCCCTAATGTGAAGCTTGCCAGACTAAAATTAGAAGCATTAAGGAATTTGTATGAACACTTGCAAGTAACTATTTCTTCTCAAATTGCAGTAGCATTCAACAAAATTTATCTACATTTCTTAGACCAGCTGGGGGAAATGAAACTTTAAGTCTTTCAAAGCCGTAATTATTTTGCCTAAAATTTAACTTCCCTGTAATGAATGATTTTTAGTCAGCCTTTTCACCCTGAAAACTTTAACACAATATATTCCATACAACATTAGAAACTAAAACTTGGACAAAGTTCTGTTGTATGAGGACACGTTATATCTGTTTAAATGTTTAAAAAAGTTAGGTAATTTTCTTTGGATTTTTGATTTGAGACCTACAGTTTTGACTCCAGACTTTTTAGTTCAGCATTTTAATGTTTTGGATTTTTTTTGGAGAGGCTTTTCACTTTCATTGACCTTACCACTGGATATTGAAAAATAAAAAAGAAAAGACAGTTTCATTCTGCTAAAAAAACTCTGTATTTTGAGACTCATCTCCAAGATGTGTATATAAAAACATGGGTTTTAATGGAGATTGTTGAGCATGGTAAGGTTTTATTTGGATATCAGGTGAATTTAGAAATTATGAAAGGCCTGTATGAAATAGAAAACTCATTTTTCACATAGCCTGATTGGTTATTTATATATATTTTAATGTGTACAAAAGGCCTAAACATTTTGCTGTTTGTCAATGTCCGAATAGAGGAAATAATGACTTCATTTTTATCAAGTAGGAATTTGGATATGTACTAGAAACTGCAATATGACAGCTGGAAATAAAGTGACTAAAGAAATGTTGACATAACTGCTTTAGTAACAGTGTGTAAGTTTTCCAGGCTGCAGTTACACAGATCAGCTCTGAGACTTTTGCAGTACTAAGATTATGGGGGAATGAGGGTGGGGAGCTTGTTTGCATGACTTCAAAGCATATCTCCATTTATTTTCCAAATTTTTCTGAAGATCTTGCTTTTAACCTATTACCTTCACTAGGAATTTTTTAAAGTTGAAGCAACTAAAACATATGGTTTGCTTTCAGTTCAGCATATGTATTTTTAATCTAGTCAGCTATAGTCTCTCCTTTTGTCAAATGATTTTGAGTTTTTGTGTCCACAGTGGAAGTTTTTGGACCTTGTGTTTAACAAGCAAGCAATCTAGGAGAATTCAGGAGCATATGGATGATAGGAACAGAGAATAAAACCACATTGGTCTTCATGAGTTGAAGAGGCTTAAATGCAAAACTACAAAGATGGAAAAGACAAGTGCAGAATTGGAAGGGGGCAGTTGTGTCACTTGAACCAGCACACATGCAGACACATAAAAAGTAGTTATTTTGCACTGATAGTGTTATGAGGCTCAAGACCTCAAAACTAGCTGACCAAGGTGATGAGTGTGCACCATTTGGTCTGGCAGAGATCAGGCTGCCTTTTCTCCATCTCTTTTTCCAAGGAGGTGAAATACACAGGTGAAAACTTGGCATAGGGCTGGGATTCACTGGAACATGGCAAAATGTGAAGGCAAGGGCTCTCCTAGCCTCTGTAATTGTCACTCTGTAGAAGGGATTGGTGACAGAGTAGAGTAACACAGAGTAAAACAACTTGCTTTATTTTAAAGTAGCTGAAGTAGTGACTTTCAAAGGTTAAGGTTGCTGTCCCCACAGATAATCACACCCATTTTTTTGATGGCTTTTCTACTGTCCACATCAAGGAGCCTCCTGTCAGCTTGCAAAAGACACATGAATACACACACAAACTAAATTACCAGATGGCTCACACTAGAACCTACTTCCAAAAGGAGTATTATGCACACGTATAAGCATTTGCAGTTTGAGGCCTACAGTATAGTTAATATACTTCAGACCCTAAACTGCTTCAAAACTCTTTTATTTTACTTTGAAATTTCACTTTTCTATTTGTCCTTCTCTTGTGCATTTATGGTCATTATGCAAGACACAATTACCTGCACTGATTAGCTGCATCTGCATATCTTGTCAACTGTTCAACCTGTGGGAGACCATAAAAGGGAAACAGCTTTGAGTAGAATGAAATATTTTTTCTTTAAGAATAACGGCATAAACATATCAAAACAGATTTTCATTTTCATTTTGTATAAGTAAGCAAATGTCTTTGGAAAGGTTTTTTTTTTATTACAGGCTTAGAAGAAAGGGTGATTTTGATAATATGTTTAAGAGTGCAGGGACAGCCTTGCAAGGGGAAAGCTTATTGGATACTTGGAGGAAGCACCTTGAATAAACTGTCCTCAGTTCTGCAAAGCTACTCTTTGCATGTGTTGTTGTTCTGATTTTTTTTCTGAAGGCACCCTTTAGAGAGAAGTTTGGTTATGAGTAATGAAAATCTGGCAGAGGTCAAGCTCGAGTCACCTGCCTGCTACTGGAATGACCAAAGCATCAGAAGGTTGGGGTAGAGGGGATGTGGAACAGTTCAAAAGCTCAGGCACTGGAGAAATGAAAATATTACTGCAGCTGAGGACCATTTCCTGGTATTTCACTGCTATTTTTTAGCAAGCAGACATGGGAGGGGGATGGGCCTGGAAAATATTAAATTGGCCCCAGAGAGCATTCCAAAAAAAGTGGAATTTTGCAGACATTTAACTGTCTGTTGTATGGCTGTGCATTTGGAAATCCAGCACAGTTACAGTTAGCATGTTTGGGTCTGTTTTTTTTTTTAAACTTCCTCTTCTTTACAAGGTGCTGCCAGAGTTCTGGCTACATCACTATAACAAAGTGTGTTTTAAGGACATGTTCCTATTTTTCATCAATAGCTAAGCTGATTTAAGAACAAACACAAAACCTGAACAATTCTCATTCAGATCTGCATTTATGCAGAGGTTTGCCTTTCTCTTTCTACTGTGGTGGCTTTTGACAGAAGATGACACTCTTAGCTTATTTACTTTCAGGGTGAAGTTTAATTGTGGTGGGAGAGTTAAGGACGTAACTATATGGGAACAATTTCAATGGTTTAGCCTAACCCCCTTTTCTCTCCAATCTTTTCAGGCACATATACTAGGATTATAAAACATGCCTTTTCATTAGGTTTTCCAGACATAGTGAAGCTGTTAAGTCTGCCACATCTGTCTGTCCTTTCTCGACCTCCCACATTTTTGGCTTGGGGTGAAAGAGCAATGTTTTCCCCATAATTGGATGGCAGAGCAGGAAATTGGGTGTTCCTGCAGCTGAATAGCAGAGCTAAATGACTTCTTTTATCATTGTCCTCTTTGAGGGTTAAATTTTTTGGTTAGACTTTATTGTGAGGGTATTAAAAGGAGAGGGTAACAGAGGTAGTGGATAGAGATAAGAGAATGGCCAGAATGGGATTTTTGATATGTGAACTTTGTTCAGTTTTTGATACATGAATTTTGTTTAGTTCTTTCTCCAAAACAATCCACATGAGTTGGTTTATTTGTATATGCTGGTCTCAGATTATGATCCAGGGTAGTTACACATCTTGGATAAGTGGGTCATAGAGATTTCTTGACAGAAGTTACGTTCACACACATTTTCTCAAAACAAAGTTCAGAACAGTATTTAAAAGTATCTCAATAATAATGATACTTTTTAGAGGAACAGAGGAATTAGAGCAGTTTTGATAGTGTAAAGGCCATGTTTTTCTTAGGGAACTTTCTATTTCTGGCTCTAATGTTGTGGTTTAGGCCCAGCCTTTAACTAAGCAGCACACAGCCACTTACTCCCTCACAAGTGGAATGGTGGAGAGAATCAGAAGAGTAAAAGTGAGAAGACTCAAGAGTGTGGATTGAGATATAGACTGTTAAACAGGAAAAGCAGAAACCATGTGCACGAGCAAAGCAAAACAATGAGTTCATTCACTGCTACACACAGACAAGCAGGGGTTCAGCCATCTCCAGGACAGCTGGGCTCCATCACACCTAATGGTACTTAGGAAGATAAACACCATCACACCTCATTCCCCCTTTCTTCTTCCCCCAGCTTTTTATGCTGAGCATGACATCGTATGGCATTAAATATCCCTTTGGTCAGCTGGGGTCGGCTATCTCAGCTGTGTCCCTTCCCAGCTTCTGGTGCTTTTCCAGCCCACTCACTGCTGAGGCAGAAAAAGCCTTGATGCTGTGCAATCATTGCTCAGCAATGACAAAAACATCTCTACGTTATCAACCCTGCCTTTAGCACACTTCCAAAACATAGTCCCATACTAGCTACTATGAGCAAATTACCTCTGCCCCAGACAAAAATAGCACAAATATACACTTTATCCATATGTCTCAAGATGAGATTCAGGTTTATTTTATTTCAGCTCTCTCATAATTATGCTGTATTGAGATCTAGAACTGATTAGGTTAGCCAAGGTACCAGCTCCTTTTCAGAACTCTTTACTGCTACTGGCATAAAGTGTTACTGGTACCACAGAAAATGAGTGTAATGTATAGTAACTTTTGTTGAGATAAATACATGGGCCCTGAGGGTGAACACCCACAACTGCTAATGTAGCTGGCAGACATCATTGCAAGGTAGTCTCAATTATCTTTGCTTGATTACAGAATCTGGGAGAAGTGCCCAAAGACAGTAGGAGAGAAAATGCCATACCTATCTTCAAGACAGGCAAGAAGGAGCAGCCAGGGAACTACAGGCCAGTTAGCCTCACTTTGATCCCTAGGAAAGTGATACTGGAAAACATTTTCATCCTGGCAGCCATTTCAAGGTGCATGAAGGACAAGAAACTCATCACTCATAGCCTGCATGCTCCACTATAGGGAAGTCCCCAACTGGATGGCATTCTACAACGAACTGATGTGTCTGGTAAATGAGGGGAGAGCAGTACCTACTGCCTGCCAGGCTTCAGTGAAGTCTCTGACACTCTCATATAACAGCCTCATAGACCCTCAGGCAGGTGCTTTAGGGTTTGGATGAGGAGGTGGGCTGAAAACTGGCTGAATGGCCAGGCCTTGAGGGTGATGATGGACAATGCAAAGTCTAGTTGGAGGCTGGAAAATAGAAGTGTCAATACCAATAGTCAGTACCAGGTGAATCCTGTTTAACATCTTCACAATGGGGCAGAGTGATTTTACTGATGACACAAAGTTGGTAGAAATGGCTATTAGGCCAGATGGCCATGCTGTCATCCAGCACAAGCTTGATTGGCTGAAGAAATGGACAGACAGAAACCTTGCAAAGTTCAGAAAAGAGAAGTTCAAAGCCCTGCATCTGGTGAAGAACAATTCCACATGTCACTATATGCTGGGGGTCACCCAGCTGGAAAGCAACTTGTCAGAAAAGGATCTCGGAGTCCTGATGGACACCAAGTTGGACATAAGCCAATGATGTGCACCTTGTGGCAAAGAAGGCTACCAGTATCCTGGTTTGCATTAAGCAAAGTATTGTCAGCAGGCAGACAGAAATGATCCTTTTCCTCTGTTCAACATTGGTGATGACACATCTGAAATGCTCAACCTAGTTCTGGGCTACCTGTTACAGGGGAACTGTGGAGCTACTCAAAAGAGTCCAGCAAAGGGCCTCTAAGGTGATTAAGGGACCAAAGCATACTTCCTATGATGAAAGGCTGAGAGAGCTGGAACTATGTAGTCTGGAGAAGAAAGGCTTAGGAAGGATCTCATCAACATATGGAAGATATATATAGATTTAGAAGCAGATGAGTTTAGTAGTATGTGTATATATATAAGTATCTGAAGGGTGACTGCAAAGACAACAGAGCCAGGCTCTTTTCAGGGGTGCCTGCTGACAGGACCAGAGGCAATGGCAGAAAGGGAAATACAGGAGGTTCCCTCTGAACATCAGGAAGCACTATTTTACTGGGAAGGTGACCGAGAACTGTCGCAGATTACCCAAAGAAATGCTGGTCTCTCCGTCCTTGCACACACTCATACATTTTCTGGATGTGATCCTGGGCAACTAGTGCTAGGCAGTCCTGCTTGAGGAAAGAGTTTGGACCAGATGGCCTCCAGAGGTTCCTTTCAATCTCAATCACTCTGTGATTCTGTGATGTTAGTATTTATTGGTTATTATACTTAGTCTGGAATTCAAACTGGAAATATTAAACCTGATACATCTATTTTCCCCTCAACTCTGCATGCTCATATTCCTTCTCAGAAAAAATATTTTGTAGAAGTTATTCACAGCAGTGCTGCTTTTGGTATCAGACTCAGAGCTTGTGATCGACATCAGTGTCTCACATCAGTGTCAGAGGGTCTGTTCTGTACAACTGCGCAGCTGAGGTACTATTTCACCCTCCTTGGAAGACAGTACTTTAGTTTCTTTGGTCTTTAGAACTGGACGTTACCTCTAAATTTCTTACCAAAAGCAGTACTGTTTGTGCAGACTGAAAAATGTGAAGTGTTATAGAAGAGCACATTCTTTCTTGGTTTTGCTTGGCTCTGAAACCGGGCCATTTAAAGCACTATGCATGAAATGCAATGTATTATTACTCTCACAAAACATTGAGCTCTGTTTAAAACTGGCTTTCATGGTTTAACGCCAGTGTCTCAGTTTAGGGACAAATTTAGGAGACACTCTGGAATGAGTCATCTCCTCTAAATGGGTTCCAAAAATCCCTTTCCACCAATAGGAAATGAATACTAATGGATGAAAGTGAAGGAAAAAATTCCAACCCTATAGTCTATTAATTCCCACTAGACAAGGAAAAAAAAGTAAATAAATGCTAGGTATTAAACTCTCAGACCTTTACCCCCACACACACACTGGAACAAAACCCCAAAATGCTAGGGAAAGTACTGGTTCACAACATGTGGTACAAGGTAGTGTCAGGGTCTCTCTCAGGGAGAAAAAAAACCCCAAACCAACAGGAGCTTCATGCAGCAGTTTGGGCAATAGATGAAAATCTGGTGACTCTCTGGCGTTGACCTTCTCTCCACGGCAGATGAAGCAGCTGGGCTGGAGCCTCTTGGTGTGCTTTCTCTCCCTGGCTTGGCTTTCTCAAGGTTTGGGGCTGAAACAGTGGCCCCTCTCATTCTGATTCTAAGAGGCCCCTCTCCTGTAACCCACATTTCTCTGGTCTTGGACTAACAGACTGTCCTCCAGTTCACCTCAAAAGGTTGCTGAAGTGTTGGGAAGGGTGAAACAGGGAAACCTTATAAATGTGATTGTTTGGCAGAAGATTCTGAAAATATGAAGGCTAGAATCAAAGTAGAAATGAAAGTCTGCTTTGAGTCATGATGCTGAGTACTAGTTACTATATAACCAAAGAACAATAGCCTAGCCAGCTAAAGGAGAATCCCTGGTTGATAAAACAATGTCCTTCTGCTGATAGAAAGTCCAAAGGTCAAGAAGCAAGGAAAGAATTTGTAAAGCTTTTAGAGTTTAGAATGGAACACTGTATGTTAATATGGGGAGGCTCATAGGCTGTATGTAAATTCTTTAGTGGGTGTATCTTGTAGTGATTGGTTACTAAGAATTAGAATATTCAGTATAGAAAAAATGTATTGTATTGTAACAAGAACTTGGCTCACATAGCTCTTCGCTCTTAGCCTTCCCCTACTCTCAGCTCTTACTTCTTACCCCTTTCCCCACCTCTTAGACTTTCCCTACCCCTCTCCCTGCTCCTACCCCACTCCTAGTTTCTCCCTCCCTTACCCTCTTAGTTTTCCCCGCTCTCTCTCCCTCTTGTTTTTCCTTCTTTCCCCCTCTTACCCCTCTCTTGTCCTTCCCCTCTCTCCTAAGCCTCCCTGTTTTTCCCTGCTCTCCCTCTGTTGCTCTTGTTCTTTCCCTCCCCATCTCTGACCTCTTTTCTCCCTCTCTCCCCGCACTCTCTCCCCTCCCCCAGGGGCCACGAGGACGCCGAGGCTGGTGGCGGACACGGGTCTCTCCCTCTCTTTGCCCTTACAATAAATTGTTTTTGCCTGAACAGTTTGACCCTGGAGAAGTCTCTCACCGCGAGCGAGCATTTTGTACACCAATACTGAAGGGCTGCTGCTGCTCCTTCTCCAAGGTCAGGGAAGGGAAAAAATTTCTTGCCTGGGCTAACGAAAACTAAGCAAAAGCAGACTGCATGGCACCTGCATGCCTGGGGAGTGAGGCTTTCAGAAAGCCTGCCAAAGAGCCTAAAGCCCTCCTCTCCCCTGGCCACACCTTAAAGATACAGCAACCATTTTTGGGCATAAAGCAGAAGATCATGGAATAGACTATCATCATAAATCACCCCAAGACACCCAGCCAGTAACCAAGTACCATGTAACTGGTCAACAATTCTCTCCTCCCTGCCCCAGAAGGATGGGGGATGAAAATCAGAAAAAAATAGAATTTACATATTGAGTGAAGAAGGATTTAATGACTGAAATAAAGTAAAATATACTACTACTGCTACTAGTATTAATTGTAATGGAAAGGGAGATAACAATAAGGGAGGAGCAAAACTAAAACCAAAACCTACCCCAAGTGATACTATTGCTCAACATCTGTGCACTGATACCCAGTCAGTCCCCAAGCAGCAATCAACCCATACTGGCCAACTCCCCCCAGTTTGTACACTGAGCATGACATTCCATGGTCTGGGATATCCCTTTGGCTATTCTGGGTGAGCTGTTGTGGCTGTGCTACCTCACAACTACTTGTGCACCAGCTCAGTGACGGAGCATGAGACACTGAGAAGTCCTTGGCTCGGAGTAAGCACTACTGAGCAACAACTAAAACAGCAGCCAGTTAACATTATTTTCATAGTAAATTCAGAACACAGCACTGTAACAGCTACTAAGAAGGAAACCAACTCTATCCCAGACAAAACCAGAACACCAATGTAGATTGATCTACCTCATTTAAGACTTAAGCTTGACAGTCCAAGTAGAACTGACCATCATTTTTCTACTAAAGACGCATTTTTTGTTATGTCCAGGTAATCTGAATAATAGAAAATGTCCTGTTAACATATACTACTAAGGCTAATGGGCAACTTTTAGCAGTCATATACTGGAAAACCAAAACTTCCAAACAGAGTGAAGCTAAGTATTTGAAGAACAGAAGGCTAACAAATAGAACCTGGAAAATATGTGCAAAATTTAGGGGCTGGTCCTCTTCCCTCTGCAACAATGATAAAAATTCCTGGAACTTTGAAAGAATGTCAAATAACTTTTGTGATCTTTCTATGAAGATGTTCAAATAAAGATGCAGTGTTGTGAAATCAAAATAATTTTTCTTCTGCTCAGTAAAAATAACAGTACCACAAGGAAAGTCTCCTTCTTGCCTGACTAATTTCTCTCCCACCAAATAACTGGCTATAATTTCAGTAATGACTTTGCACTGATACATTTCCTGGAAACCTAATGGCAGACTCGATGCCAATATACCTTCGCCTGTGTTTGTGGTCATGTTCAGGGTAACCCAAAATGTTACTGTGTTACACATGTATCTGTGGCCCAAATTGCTACTGTCTCTTTAAGCCCCAGCACCATGCCTGGAAACAGAACTGCAAGAGCCAGCAGAATACCAGCGTCTCTTGAAAAATCAGAGCTGCCCAAGCAGATCTTTTTTACTTTGTGGCTTTTGCACAAGGCAGAGGTTCTGTACTGATTTTTTTTTTTTTGTTTCTCCCTGGCCTCCAGAGGCTGTTGTTTCCAGTGAGTTTCTGTGATTGCAACAGTACCAACTTGAGAAGTTATATTTTGCAATCAGTAACTGTTTCAGAGTGAATCTTGCAATATCTGTCGGTAGTGAGAAGACTGAGTTAGTGTAGGGGATCGGGTCACAGCATTATCGGTGCTCAGGTTCCCCCTCCCGTCCCTTCCATTGGAGTGGGGACCCAAGGAAGCACCTCCACCAATACTGGCGGAATCAATTGGGTGTCAGGAGGTGGCAACACTGGCCACACACACTCTCAGCAGCTCCTATCTGCCGCTAAAAAGGCTCCTACTGACACACAGAATAAAGACTCCACAACCTGCAAGGCTGTAAAGTAGGTATGTTTTCAGTGCTGAGACACATGGGGGAATCACTCCACCACAAACGTGCACGCCAAACAGAGCAGACTCTCTGTTTATGTACACTTAAGCTCATACATATTTATGAGTTTCAGCATCATCTATACATATTCATAACCTTATCCCCTCCTACTCTCGCTTCGTATGTTAATCAGCCTTTCATCGTTCTGTGCTTGTGCACTGTCTCCCAGTGGTCTTGGGCAGGGGTTGCTGGATGAAGTAAGTAGTCATCCTCACAATGCCTTCTGGATGAACCTGGTCTTCTCTTGGTATCTGGCCATCCTTCAAGGCTTCTGGCCACAGTTCAAACTAAAGATCCGGTTTTTACCATTTTTTAGAGCTCTGGTTCCTGCTTTACCAGTCTTTAATGATAGGCGAAATCCTGTTGTTGCATCGGAAAGGACTATCTGTTCTGAACACGCTTGATTGATTACACAGCAAGCTATAGTCGTGTGATAAATGAACTTATGAATAAAAATTCGTACAGGTCTAAATAAATATATTTGTAGCTATAATAATATAAAATATAAAATACAGTGTGGCCAACAAGTCCTTCCCCAGATCTAGTCGCGAATTCCCATTCGAGAGATAACAATCCTAGCCGGCGCCCATCAATGGAAAAGAATGAGCAGGACACGGGCCATCAGGCTGACAAAGGAACGAGCTGGGACGAGATACTCATCACCGGACCTGAACACCCCGCCTTGCAGGCCACTGTTGGGGAAGTAATCAGGCTGACAAAGGGAAAAGTCCAGCCGAGATATCCATCAGCTCCAACCCGGATCCAACCACCCCATCCAGATGGCCTGAACCAAAATGAAATCAAGGAACACTCAGAACTTCTTTACATATGAGGAGACTCTGCCCGGACGTCTATTTGACTCTATTCTCCAACGCCAGGAAATCAATTCATCCAACAATCAAGGACCCTTGGTGGATAGTGCCTGCCTGGCATTTGGCCTCAGGACACAAAATCCCTATAAAAACCCAGGCCAGAGAACCCTCGAGTGTGGATTTGGGAACACCTATACCTTTGGGTATAGATCCCTGTCCACCCATCGCTGCGCTGTTTATTTTATTGTGGTTTTTCCTCATTGTTTATTTTTATTATAAAAATTGTTTTATAATAAACTGTTCTTTTATTTAACCTAAATTTGCCTTTGCATTTATAACAGTCGCATAAACTTAGTTGTAAGTTCCCTATATCACTACCTGCCCTTTTATTTGTTCTAGGGGGAAGGTGGAGCCAAGCAGGGTTTGCCAACCATTTCACTTTTGTCTCCTGGACCATGCGGTCACCTGCAGAGAGCCCTGTACTGGGGGGAGAGTTTGTTCACCATTTCCCCTTTGTCTTCACACACGTGATTTCCCATGGCGAGCATCATCCTGCAGAAGTGGGGTACTTCTCCATTGTGCTTCTCTTTGTTCCTGGAGAGTTCTGGAGATTCAAAAATTTTGTATCTAGCAATCATTTACTGTTATTTTTTGCCTGTTCCTGTTTAGCTTTTTGGTAAACTGCTATTTTCCCACTTTTATCCACTCATATTTTTTTCTCCTTACTGGTGAAAAGGGAATGGTTAAAAATGTAAGAGGAGGTAGGTCATTTTAGATTGTTCACCTCTGAAATTGTCTTAAACCAAAACAGGTCATTAGCCTTTAGAAGTGATCTATGTCATAATTTCAAATTGCCAGGAAAATTAACCCACAAACACCAGAGGTTTGTGTCCAAAAAGGAGACAGAGGAGTCCCATTACTTTATTTGAATAAAGGGAGAGGCCATGGGGCATTTTCCCAGGGGTCTCTCAAATTTTTGGAGGATGCAGCCTCCTTTTTATCCTAATTCCCCAACTGCATGTGCCTCTCTTTCGCCATTGGCTGAGGTACTTGAGAGGTACAGACTTCTTGAATTGCCTAATACCTAAGACCCCCTTCTAACGCAAAACCCCCTCCCCTTTGTCTTTTCCTTGTGTCAATTAGTGAAATTCCTTATTGTGAAAAACAAAGCTCACTCTTTAAAGTTTTTAAAGGTTTAATAAGGGATAAAAGGGACAATATCCAGTGCTGGGGTGCCTTGGCCAACTGCCAGAAGTACACTGTTAGCTTAAAACAATTTTCTTATATGCTTTTTTTTGGTACATTCATTACATACATATTCATAAGGTTATAAATATTCAAACATTCCTGTAAGTTCTTTTACTTATTCTGGGGATTCTTTTAGCTTTGGTCAACCCTTGACCTGTCATATGAAAGTGTAGATTTTATTTTGGGGAGTCATGTATGTCTTTTCCTTACAACGTATATGCTATTTCCTCACAACATGTATGCTACTTCCTCACAACTACAGACAGGGAATGCAGAGCAGGAGTTTTTCCACATCCTTTTTCCAATGTTATCTGTATGGCTCCTTCAATGTTATCTAATGATACAGACAGGTTTTTAAAAGCTATTTCCACAAACTTATCTAAGTCTCTATTGCCAGTTAGTTACAAACAACAGAATAAAAGCATCCTACAAGAGCTATCATAGTCTCTATTTCAATATTTTGAAAGAAAGCCTAAACTGCAATATATGTTCATCATATAATGCCTGGATAAGATACACATGGCCAGGGCACTGGCCACAGAAGCTGAAAGATTATACTATATCAAAACCAGTTAAAAGTGATTACAAACTGTAGTACATAAAAATTGTTGGGATTTATAATATTTTGCAGAAGTCAACATATAATGGTGAAAACCAATAATTCTGCAATTATTTAAACACTTAGGGATTTTATGGGTCTTCCCATTGTTTTATTTGATGCCTATATAACTTAGGTCACAGTTACAAGGTGCTTATACACCTTGAGTTATAAGATATCAATATAACTTGATATATCTTTATAACCTGATATCAATATAATCCAAAAAATTAGTTTTTATATATCTAAGTATCCTAATAACTATATAACCTGAATAATAACTTTTATACCTATATAACCTGATACAAGTAACTTTTCATACAATGTAATGGCCAGTATATGGTCAACTAGTTGTTTAATGCTGAATAGACAAAAAAAGAAGAAAAGACTCACCAGGGAATAGCTTAGAGATAGATGAGTATAGTACTAATGAAAAATCAGCAACTGCAAAGCCAATTAGCCACAAAACCAAGAATTTAGGCCGGTTAAGACCAGACAGACCAAGGAACACCATAACTGTGCATGCTCCAAAGACAAAGTTGGAAAGTTCAGATGTGAAGAAGACCTTGGAAGCTTTCATCAAAGACTCCTGACGACCCCAGAATTGGGGAGATGCAAGTGCAGTGCAAAAGAACTGTCTAATAACCGTGAGATCAATACTATGTAAATTGGTTATGATGTTGTAGTGACACAGTGATACTAAGCAGTACTTACTGTATAAATATACCATAGCACCTGACAAAGGTGGGTGAGTTAGATGGAGAAATCCCCCTCAACACCAGCTCTGCAATAAACAAATACCTGCTGTATAGACATCCGTCTATGGGGATTAATTTCCAGCCTATCTTTTGGGCTTCAGTTTCATCTCTCAGTATTCAATTTTAGCAGACCTACAGTTTGTTTGTAAAGACAAATCTCAATCCATTTATCAATCAGTGCAATCCTTCCCATTGTTTCTTTTATCTCTCAGTATCTAGCTTTGTTTACCAGCAGACCCACAGTTTGTTTGTAAAGCCAAGCCCCTCATTCCTTTCAAAATCATAACACATCTATGCATTTTTGTTACTTCTTTCCCCATATTCCTTGGTCCTCCCCAACCTCCCTCTGATTTTGCTTATGACAAGACTGAAACCCATATTTACTAAACGCTAACAATGGAGGAGGAAGGGGGGGAGGAGGGACTGAATATTGAAGTAAACTCTTCCATTCCTACTTACTTAAATAATGATGGGTCAATGCATGTCTGCCCCTCCTATAAATAAAAACACTTTCTTTAAAAATACCCTTTTCATTGCAGGTACTGCACTAGATCAAGTTTATTGCAATGAGTTCTTTGAATTAGCAATTAACGGAAGTTTTTTCACTTGTCAAGGATGGGATCTCCACCTTCTGGAACTCACAGATAAAATTTCTGTTTAATTATGAACAAAATAGATATTCTTGCATAGCTGACAAGCTGCCCATCTGCATTTGAAGAATTGATACACAACGGGGTAACACAAAAAAGAAAGCTCCAACCTTAGTTATTTACCAGTAGTATGATCCTCTATCCTCCTTTAAATTTTTAATTCTTTTTTGGTTTTGAGAAAACAAATACTGGTTGTTTATTTTTAAAATACCAAGACAAGCAGCAGAGCCATATGAAACATTGGCTTGTTTAGTTAAGTTTTGCAAACCCTTTCATATATACCAAATCATATTTAGAAGATGGCAGTAATTAAAAGTAGGGTCAAAGCACTAAAGCAATGGAAATGGTCAACCCATTAAGGTAGGATTGTGAAAAGTCTTTCAGAGGTGTTGACATTTCCACATTTACCCTATTTCATTTTAGATATTTCAAACATGTCAATAACCATCCTATAATGTCAAAGTAACAATACTGACTTAAGTTCTCCCCTCCCCCTGCCTTTTACTTGTGCATCAGCCAACAAGCACCAGATGAACTCCCCTTAAAGTGGATGAGTCAGTGCAGTGTTAGTTGGCAATGTTGCTTTTGACTAGCTCATAAAAGTCACTTTCATATACATATGTACATATTGTGATAATCACATATTACAGCTTTGGCTTTCACAAACACTGAAGTGAATGTTACGTGCTGTGCATTATAGTATCATGTTAACTTTTGCAGAAATAGCTATAGTTGTGAAATAATAACTAATGCTTTTATTTTTGTAGCTAACTGGCAATAATTAAAATAGCTCAGACATATTTGTGAAGTAGCTGATGTTGATTTAGAGCACTTGTGGTTAACTTGGAATAACTGAAATAACTAAACTGTCTGCATGGTCAGATAACATTTGAGGAATGGGTGTGACAAAGACCCCTGATTCTGATACTTCAATTAGCAACAACTCCCACCTGCTGAAACCACGGAACAGGGGGCTCTTTTCGGGGCATGACACACAACCCTCAAAACTGCAACCAAGATTACCGCACATGCTCTAAAAAGGCGGATTAGAGGAGGGGCCATGCTAAAAAGTCCCTGGAATATGTAAACTAGTTTAAATAAATGTTTGAATATGTATAATGGTTTATGAATATGTATTTGACCAATGTAATAGAAAGGGTATATAAGAAGGTTTGCTATAGTTAGCTGGGGTACCTCTGGCTACGGCTATGCACCCAATGCTTTTACTTTTGCTTTATTGATTTTGACCCCTATTGTCCTTTATTAATTTTTTTTAAATTTATCTGAGGAGTGGGCTTAATTTCTCACACATATCATGACTCCAGTCATGGAGATGGGATGTGAGATATTTCAAATACAGTTCACTAGTCATAATTTGTCTTATATTATTAGTCTTTTATTTGTCTTATTATTAGTAATTATTTGTCTTTTCCTTTTTCTTCAAAGAAAAGCTTGTGTGACAATACCAGAGATTCAACCTAAGTAGCAGTAGCTTTTCCTGTTCAAGGACCCTTTTTCCCTTAATCTATTTCTCACCCTAAAGAAATAACTCACTTGTGCGTTCAGACTCTTTGAACACAGAGTTAAGCCAATGGAGGGCAGGGGGAAAAGCACTGGAAGATTTATGCAATGAAATTAAATTGGTAGTCCAGAAATGAGACCCCATATGCTACTTCATGTATACCTGAACTCTTTCATGCACAAGATCAACTCATTTCATAAAATCTCTTGAAGGTGAGTACCTGGCATAATGGTAGCCAAGTACTCAGGATACCCAAATGGTACAAATAAATTAAAACCCCATTCCTTAATTTTTTTTTTCTGTAAAAAAGACATATTTTTTGACCTAAATCACAGCATGCCAGATGCTATCTCAACACAAATACTTAGAAATTATTTATCATTCCTTGTATTACTTAAGTAAAAACAAAACCGGTTGATCCAATTCCTCTGAACCTATTTTAAAATGCCTCTGCTTGAATACCGAAATTCAAATGGTTGGAAATAGGTGATGAACTCTTCACTGTTCAGACATATTTTTCAACATGACAGGAAAATAAATGTGTCTTGAACTTCTCAGACAGAGGAATCAGAGGCAGGGAAGCACTGCTTTATACCTTTTCCTTCATTGCACTGAAGGAAACTGGGTAACCCAAAGAGAAGACAGCTGAAGGTTTTTCCCACAATCCCTTAATTATAGTAGCAAGAATTAACCAGTGTTATGGCCTTTGATTCTGGTGGGAATTACAGATTTTCAAAGTGTTGGTTAAGCAGCTGCGCCTTTCCTAAAGCTGGAGATCTAAGAATTAAAACATGTAAAATTATAGCACATTTCTACTAATTTCCATTGCGCAAGGCAGAAAACACTTCTTAGCAAAGAAAGAAACAATCTCTGTTGCTAAGCTTACAGTGCTGTGCATCCATCACATGGCTGTCCTTTCTGCCTCTTAGCAGTGTGCATCCTTTCACAGGCAGGGAAAAGAAGTCTCTTAAAAACTAAATTGAAATAATTAATCTACACAGGCAGGCAGATTGCACAAGCAGGAAATTCCTGTAGGTTCTCCCCTTCTGAAACTGTTTTCAAAGCCATTCTTGGTGTCAACTTTACCCGGTTTTCAGTCTCAAGTTACTCGGGTACTATCAGCTTACTTTAGTGGCAGACTGCTGGGAAGTTTGCTTTTCTTCTGCACAAAAGCAGCACACCCTCCGAAGCAGACTGTTTTGCAAGTTACTAGCCTCGTTTTTATTGAATCCATACCACTCAGTGATCCAAAAGCCCTCCCACCAGGGTAGGGAAGGCTAAATTTGTCCAGCTGGAGACAGAGCTTTCCGCAGCGGCTCTCTGATTTGTCGTCCCGGCCACGGAGGGGGCACATTGTGGTCAGCTCTAGAGCCCGGTAACAAAAGGCAAAGCGAAGAGGGAAGGGGCTCGCAGAGCGGTCGAGCTGGTAGCGGCCAGGGGAACTCACAGCGGCAGGGGAAGCCCCGCACCAGCCACGCAGGGGCGGAGGGTTCATGACTTGCCCATACTGGGTGAGGAGCGGACAGAGGACCGAGCCGCGGGGCCGCGCTGGAGGCGGGGAGCGGCCGGGGCTGCCCCATGGGCGGCCGGGCGAGCCTGGCGTGCCGCGGGAGGAGGCTGCATCCCCTGCCCCGCCGCCGAGCGGCGCAAGAAGAGGCCGGGACAATGATTCAGGTAGGCGGGCGCGGAGTGGGCGGCGGCGCGGGTTTTGGCGCTCCCTGCCCGGCGGCCGCCGCGCTCGGGTCCTCAGCTCTCGGGGCGGCGCGGCTTGTACGTGGCAGCGGCAGCCCACACCTATCTCCGCCGTGGCGAGGAAAACTAAGGCGCGGGTTTGCAGAGCGGTGTCTTTGCCGTCTCCCTAAGTCCTACTGGGGGCTTCCCGGGGTCCGGTTTGAGCCCGGCGGAGCCCAGAGCTGCGCTCGGCTCCGGGGCGCCTACTGGGAGTTCGTGGCTGGAGCTGCTCCGGTGAAGGGTGCTGAGCCCGCGGAGCTGGAACAGCAGCGTGCTGCTTTCCTTTGACACTGACCGCAGCCACCACATGCCACAGCTTGTGTTCGCCGGCCTAGTCTTGGAAATGGCCATGGTTGCCTTTTAATATGAATTTAAGGCTCCTTTTTGGGGGGGCTTTGTCTCTTTTTTGTTGTCCAAAAATAAGAATGTGTTGACAGTCCTGAAGTACACATACTGGCTTTTAATGGGTATGAAAGTCTGATCGACATTAAATAATTCTGTTTTTAAGTGATGGGCTCCCTTTGATTTTATGACAATGGACAAAAACAGAAACCCACAAAATAGCAAATTCAAGGCACAACTGCAAACAGGAACTTACCAGAAATCTGTTGAGCATTAGCTGAGAGTCTCATGCCACACAACTCATTCCAGAGGCTCATTCAATCATCTCTGTTTTTGGTTTGCTAAGCAAAGTTCTGGACCTTTGAAGTTTCATGCACCTCCTTCTGGGTTACTTCTGAAAGCTTGATTCAACAACAGACTTAAATTAATTATAAGCATATGTTTAAATGTTTTTGCTGACTTGGGCTCAGCTTAGCAGTCTTTCTCTCCTTTCACATACTTAACGAAGCAAAGTCTTTCATTTCAATTTCTTTCTGAAAACATCCCATTTCTATTATACCCTTTTAGGCTTAGTTTACCAGAAATCTATGGACAATATATCACACACGTACATGGCATGCACCAAATAATCTTTACTGGTTTCAAGCTTCCTTTAACCCTGTCATGTGTGCACCCTATCTGTGAAAATATCTCCATCACTCTTGTGTGTAATATTTCAACCGAGTGCCTTCGAATAGCCATTTTTTAATAAAAAATTGCCAAGGAAATTGCTGAGTGTATGTTTTTCTGCCAGACTTGCTTTCCTCTGAGCTACTCACGACAGACAAGTGAGTCCTTTAAAGGGCTGAATTTTTGCCATCTCAGAGTTAGAACGAGTGTGATTCCATTTAAAAGCATATACAATGATCTCAAATGACCTCTTGATATGTATCAGTCTGTGATCTTAGGCACAATATTACATCTGAAAATCATAACGCTACATTTGGAAGAAAAATTAATACAACAAACTTTTATCAGGGATTGTTAAATATCAGCTTTCAAGAAACTCTTAGCTCCAGCACTGTGAGTCATTTTAGAATCTAAATAAAAGTAGAGGGAAGACTACCCTTAGTCACGTGCAGTGACTCAGCTGGCACCAGGGCACCAATTTTCTTGGATGGTCTTGAAACACATTGAGAGAAGGCACCTCTCTATGTGACTTTGGGAGCAAAGACCTTCTTTTCTTCTTCATGCCAGCACTTATATTACTAAAACTGAGTTAGGGATGGGTGACCATGTCACACTGCTGTGCTAGCTGTTCACCAGGACAATTATGCCCCACTGTACTTTGCTGCTTTTCTTTGTGGATGCCTGGGGATGCTAACTGAGAGACAGCTGCTCAGACAGCTCTCCAGGTATTAATGTTACTCCTTTTAAGCTAGATTTTGCTTTCATGTTTGTTTGTGAATCTTTCTTTCCTTTTTCAAGATATCCTGAGGGGTCAAATGAACCTAGTTGCAAGAGAACAAACTGAATGACAAGTCCAAAAGTACAAGTCCTTTTCATGCGACATTTAAAAGGGGGAAATAACACGAAACAAGAAGATAATGAAATCTCATAGTTTCCTTACCACTGGTCTATAGGGATGTAGCAGGGGCTGGCTGGGGTTAAGCTGAGCTTCACCACTCTCATACAAAGTTTACGTGAAACGAATGGTCTGCATTCTTCTCTCATTGCATGTTACTATAAATCAAGAGTTTCTTCTTTGAAAGAGCCAATGGCATTTCTTAAATTTTAAATTAGCAGGAGTGATAGGGGAAGCAGAGCTAGTAATTCTCAAATTATTAGTTATAAAATGAATTCAAATGGTGGAATAGTCTAAAAAGCTGGCATAGACTCCAATTTATGCTGTTATTATAGAATAGAAAACATGTGGGCAAGATGTATTAATATCAGTGGATTTATTTTACCTCTGGAACATAAAAAAAGGAGGCAACAAGCAATAGCTTAAAACATGAGTTTTCTATATTGCTCTTGATCTTTCTTTTCCAGCAGGAAGATACATAATAATACAACAGGCCACTAAATGTCTATCACTGGGTGTTTGAAATAATTGTGACATTAGACATTCTGCCTCAGAATATGCCAAGAGGCATAACATGTATTTGAAGAGAAAATAGCATTATTTTGACTCTAGGAAAATGTTCTGAAGACTTAGGAGGTTGTTTTGGTTTATGTTTTCAAGGGGAGTGGTAGATTTTTCCAGTATGATTACATTAGACAAGTATTTTTTTCTTGGAATCAATGGAATTAAATTAACTTAAACTCACCACAAATGCCAGAGCTTTGGAGTTATGATATTTTGTTAGGTCTCATCCTGGAGTATTTTATCAGCTTTCTGTGAGAGGCTGCTATGACACTGACTATTGAATTCCCTTTTCAGTCTGAAGTGGAGTCAGGACTGAATGAGAACCAGCCCTGGCTCAGTTTCTGTAGGTAATTCTTCCTCAGCACATCCCAATGTTACCTGAAAACTGATTGTCTTAATCTTCACATTTTAACCACCTCTTTAGATTGTAATTTCTTTGGACGTAATATTGTAAGGGAGGTCAAACTCCCTGAACAACCTTTTGTGAGATCAGACTTTCTTGAGAAGCAATTTTTGTGATGTTTTTGGTTGTTTTTTTTTCCTCTTGGAAGTTGACTGTATGAGACAGGAAATGGTTCATATATGATTTCTGGTAATTTCAGATCAGTCTGATGTCTTTACAGCTCATAGCCTTTCATATTATACAAACCTGTGCTTTGTATTGCTGAAAGAAGATAAAGGTGTATCAGTTCTACTGTCTTTCATCAGCAAAAAAACAGACTGAAAACTGAAGTGCAAAGTAAAGTAAATGAAGTAACTTTTTCAGACTTGCTTAGGAAATACATAAAAGACCTTAGGTTTTCTAGTCCTCATTGTAATGCTTTTCCACTGAAGTGCATTACTTTTTAAGAGCTATCACTTATACAAAGCAAGGGAAAAGGAGAGCCCAAATGTATCTATGTAGTGTTTTCCCTTGCACAGTAGGTTTCTGTATTATAACTTAGTATCTCTGACTGTAAGAAAATGTGCAAATGTGAATACTGTACATGACAGCACAGTCACCAATATTACACAGCCCGTAATCTCCCTGCAGGAATATTCTGACTTCTGGTATGGATAACCTATTTGTACATATAGGAAGGACAGGAAGAAAAGTAGTTCTTCCAAGAAAAATAAATTTAGAGAGTTTATGGATTGAATAACAAGCAAATAGCTGCTTTGGCTCAAAATGTTCACAGGTCTGTAAGTCTTTAGCATAATTTCATGGTATGGAGTTTTGCAACAGGAAAGTCAGAATAGAACAGCAAGAATCCATAATAATATTTATTTTTCTTGCCTATGCTAACTCCTCTCTGCAGATTGCAGGCCAAAATGACACCTGTAGAAGACCGAGCCAGTGGGGTCATTATTAGTCATATCCTATTCAAGATGTTGATGAATCCTGTGGGCCAATCACCATTTTGTTAGTAAATGTGTTCTTTCACCTAATCAATACATTCTGGAGGAAAGTGGCATAAATTTTATTATTTTATGCAGACAGGAAATATCTTAGACTGTGAATCTTGTTCCATCTTCATTGTTATTATTTAAAAAGTTATTTTAATTACTGTAATGGTGTCCCAGTTGCTCATGTTATTGAGTACATGATAATCTTGGGGAAAATGGGAGTTAAGACTAATACAGATTACAAAGCAGTATGTAACTGTAATTCTTTTCAAGGTCCTCAGCACAATGCCTGGTTCCTTAAATGCAAGTTGTCTATCATATTTTTAATGACCAAGTAGGGGAAAAAAGCTTTTTAAAACCTCAAGCAATTTTAGCTGCTTTCTGTTAAGCTTCCAAGTGGTCTCAGACAGATGAAGTACAATTAAACATGTGATGGCTGTTACTTGAAATAATTACGTATGTCTTCAGTATCCTGCCTTCTGTCTAACAGCTACAGTATGTCCTGTGGAAAATAGCCTGCATAGTTTTCAGTCATTATAATCCAGCTTCATAGCAATTTTCAGCAAGAGGGAAACATCTTATTTTAGCAAAATAAATACAGCCTCAAAACTTGAAAAAAAATTCTTAGATGAACTGAATAATGAAGAAAGATTTAAAACACTTTCCTTCCAGAACAATATTAAGTGAACAGTACTTTCTTAGGTTACAATGTAAGATGTATCCAAAAGTATGTATTCTATTACTAGCTGTTAAAACCAGGTGTGGCAGTGTTCTTTATCTTCCACAGCCCATCCTCCCTCCAGGGACCTATCTCTGTTAATGGGCCCTTGAGTCTCACTGCACGACTGATAAAATTACATCATCCCATTGGGAGATGCTCCACCCAGGGGGAGGAGCCAAGCATTCCTACCTGGATATAATCTGAGGCTTGGAACACCACAAGCAGCCTTATCCACTGAATTCACAAAGGACAAGAGCTCCATAACCACCACTGGGCCTTCAGAGGAAGATCAAACCCTTCCACAGTATCACTGCTTCAACAGAACCACATCTGTTTGTCCAGGAGGGCTGCAGTCACTATTTAATTGGACTGCTACCAACACCCTGACCAACAGGGTGTCAGGTTGTATCCTGATTGTGTCAGTGTTTCTGTATTATTGCATTTATTTTAATTTTCCTATTAAATTATATTTCGACTTGGGATATCCCACTGGTTTGCTTTTAGACTGGTATAAGTAGGAAAAAGAAAGCTCCCCAAATGGCTGGGTTACTGCTCACAAGAGACATTTGGTAAGACAAATAACTTTCCTATGAAACTTACATACAAAAATACTTTTTTCTTTTACAGTTTGTGGTTTACTTTGAGCATTGCTGTTGCTTTATAACTCCAGAATTTTCTCTTTCCACAAGCATTACTTCTGCACAATAAATTGTATTACTCTAAAAGGTGATTCACTGTTGCTTCTCTCTGCTTTTTTTTTTTTTTAAGTCTAAATAAGGGTGTTTCCTGAATCTTTGATGGTCTTTGGTTATCCAGAAAACTGCCATAATAGAAGTCTTGGAGAACAGTGAAGGAGAAATGAATGTGTTGAATCTAAGAATATTTTAAGTATGTATAGTCTGCTTCAAATCTATCTGCTTAAAAGCAAGGAGGTTAGTTTTGGTCTCCCCACCATTTTATAAAGCTGTTTCTTTGAATCAATAACTCAGAATGCAGATACATCACTTCCTCCTGACATTAAGGTTGATGCAAATCCCTTGACCCTTAGAATGCAGAGAGTTCCTGCTGATTGAGTAACACTGGTGCCTGAGCAGTCCTGGCTTCTTTCATTAAAAAATAAAATGTTCACAGCATTTCCCTTACTCCTTTATTCAGCTCTACTTACGTAGAAGGTAATAATGAATCTGCCATGGTTGGATGTTTACTTAGATCCAGCAGGGATTATTATTACAAGTGGGTTCTTACAATTCAACAAAACACTTGACTATTAAACCCTTCCTTAAGCCTGTTCCTATAAAATAAAACAAAGGCTCATGTGATCTTGACATCTCTAGAAACTGAAAATGAATTTTAAAGATAACTTAAGATGAATTAAATTTAGGAGTGTTTAATCCCCATGTGACATATGTATGGTGCTGGTCATGGTAAATTTCTTCTTTCTGCCCAAACATAACAACACTTATCATTATGCCCTCTCTTTCTTCAAAGAAATATCTACCTGGTATTTCCTTTTCCTTTGTCGTGCCCTCTCAGATAGGCTCACAAAACCAACTTTCTTGCCCACAGCCCTTCTTCTTCCCCTAATGTGTGTACATAGATCACACAATTTTGCTAGCACTGCCTGTAACAGATCTTATGCGTTCAGATTATCTGTGCTTTAACTACCAGTCAGTATTGCTTTCTGCACTAAAGGATTCTTGGCTTTTTATAAATTATTTTTTACTGTTAAGAGTTCATTGTAATTAAAGCAAATTTCCCGATCCTTGTGGGTCTTCCTTTCTTCAGTTATGCCAAATAATGTAGATGTGAAATGTTTTAGAGAGTCAACTGCCACTATGGTTTATCAGAGCTGTTTAAAATCTGGAGAGAAAAAATTGGGTAATGGCAGAGCTAGCTAAATTTTGCTAACTGAAGTGAATAGGCAGTGTCATTCTTTCCTGGCCTGTCTCATTTCCTAGCATATACAAAAAAACTAAGCAAAGAAATCTTTATGGTGATAGAGTAAAGTGAAATTTATGTCAAGGTCTTTGAGATTTCTCCTTATTCTTAGCCAACAAGTATATTTTCTTATAAGGACTCCTTCAGATCTCAGGAGTTTACTGTGACGAGGATGACCACCTTAAATCATTATGATCAGGACTTGGTTGTCTGGTATGTCTGAACTGGCTTTTGAAAGCAGAGTTCATTGCCAAACCCTGTGTGATGACCAGCTTTGAGCATGACTTGCTCCCTGAGAATGCTGCTGTTAATCCATAATTTGTCATGCTGCTGTACTTGGTTTGTAGATTTTCCTATTAACCTTCATACAGCTGGTCATGGATCCCCTTTCTGAGGGTTAACACTTATTTGACCCCACCTTTATGGATTCCAACTTCAGCAAGCTGGTAATATAAGGAGAGTTATTATATAAAAGTGATCTTGAGATAACCTTCTGTTTTCTAAACCACTTTTCAACCCTGTGGTCTTTAAGAAAAGGTGCTTATGTCCTAGATCCCATTCAAAGTCACCAAAGTTAGGATTTCTGTTACTTCTTGGGCACTTAGGTTATAATAGTAATCTTAATTGTGCTTTTTCTGCCTGTGTATGAATATAAATGGTTTCAGTAGCAAGAATTTATTTTTTTAAACAAATTCATGCATATGTTTTCACAAATGCAGCACACAACCTATATGTGAGAATACATGTATGAATGTATTCACACTGGTTGTTATTCATATCTCAAGTTACTTGTGAACCCCAGAATGTATTTTAGCATATGGTTAAACTGGTGGTGCATTAATTTTAAATAATGCAGCATTAAGCATTAAATCATGATGACGGTGGATCTAGGGCATACCACAGGGAGCTGCTCCTTTCTTTAAGTCATGATATTTAAGAGTTCAGTTATGCTGCTAGATACGCTGCCTTACACACGGACTGAAGTCAGTAATTTTTTCAGGAGCTGTCACATATAGAGCAAGATGTATCTTTTCGGTTCCCATATGGATTTCAGGATGAAAGTCGATCATGACTGACTGTATTAAATAAAAATATTTTCCCAGCATTTGGGGAATGCTCTATGCAAACCCTACGTAAATGGTAGGTGAAGGGAAATAACCATACAAGCAAATATGAAAGTCTTCTGGAGTTTTCGTTACCTCTAATACATGGCCGTGACAGTTTGGTCAGTGAAAGACAAACTAGTCCCATTGATACCTTCTTCCCACAGTTCAGCCTTTCTCCTGTCCCTTGCAATGCACACACCCTTGTTATGGGATATCTGGTTGTGGTGGATAAATGAGTTGCTATGGGAAGTTAAAAGATATCCCTGTAAAACTGATTTTGGAATCATGAGAAAAGTTTCACTGAAACTGTGATAATTTATGAAAAGGATGCCTGTTCTTGTATTAAGAAAGAGAAGGAGAACAAGACCCACACTGTATTGCTAAATCAGGAGGAATAAATAAGTTGCTCTGTTTATAATTTTTATTATTACTTTTTCTTTCTTTAAAATTAGCCTGTCCCAGCAGACTTGAATTTTTTGTAAATAAACCCTTTTAATAATTTCCTTCCTTTTCAGTTGTTGTAATTGTTCTCTGTGATTTACTACAGGAAGGGTATTTTATTTCTGAGTTCCTGAACAGCCTGCAAGTAGATCTGGTGTAATCTGGTGCCCCTCCTGAAAGGCACAATTTTGGCTGCTGGTCCACCCAGCCATGCTAAATTTATATAAACAAGTTTTATGTATCTAAAGATGCCAGAGAAGCAGATGTTTTGTATTTACAGATATCTTTTGTCATCAGGCACTAGAGAACAAATTTAACACATCCAATGCCACATTTTAAATTTAAAATTAAAAACTATTAAAAAAAATTAAAATTATACCTTTATTAGACTTGGTTGAAGATCACCCTTTTGTCAAGCAAGATATTTTACTAATTAAATTACTGATTGGTATCTGTGCAAGCAGGCTCAGTCCTGATTCTCTTTTCAGCTCTTAACAGAAGGAGAAACTGATCTTTAACAAATATTACTGTTCCCTCTGTTTTCTTCTTACTCCTGTGTGTAACAAAACTTCTTTATTACTCTCTTGACTTTAAACCTTCAGTGACTGGGAGAGTGTAATGAAGAGAGAGGGTAGAGTAGTGGTGACTCAGAAGTAGGAGGCATGTTTGTATGTGGAGATTCAAAGAGGGAGGCAGAGAAAAGGAGATCTTGAACAGGAAGGGCCGAAAGTTGGATATGAAGGCACGAGGTGCAAAGAAAAGTGTCAGAGAAATGAAACAAAAATAGCTGAGGAAATTAAAGATGGGGTGTGAAAGAGACAAAGAGATTGAGCAAAAGATGAAAACCCAAGAAAAGATAACTTACCACAAGCTGTATAAATTTCTGTAATATATATGTATTGGCTTAAATTGATGTTTATCCAGAAGATATTCACCTAGGCTTCCTACTTAAGTATTCCAGAAGATTATGTATTGAACCATTTTATAATTGGCTACTGCTGTTTGCTGACTACAGAGGGAGCTCAGACAGTTTAAATTTGGAAGACCAGCTTTTAGCTGGCTGAAATTTGGCAAAATTATTTCTATGTAGTGTTTTAGAGCAGGATTTTTTTTAAAGGAGTAAAAGATGTGACTTTCTTAGAAATAACTCAGTATTCTTATAGGATCATGATGGAACTGTAGGTCAACAAACTTAATTGGTGGGGAAGAAAAACTGTTTATGTCAAAATAATTTAGCTTGACACATACTTTATTTTTTTTTTTCCTTCACCCATGTGTAAGGACTCTAATAGTGTTTGGTTTGTTTTGCTTTGTATATTACTAAACAATGAACTTTATTAGTATTTTAGAGATCTTGCCAAATTGTGAGGGTGTAAATATAAGTATAGGAAGTGTCTGACCACAGCACCTTAGAATGGAGAGAGAGAAAAAAAAAAGTGATCATATAAAAAACTTCATTCAGTTAATAAGGTGACCCAGTCTTCACACATGTAATTATAATCTCCTAAAATTTCACTTACCGTAATGAGAATACAAACCTGACTTACTCTTATTCAATGTGTATTAAAGGATCTAAATATGTTTCTTTGTCTTCTGATTTCTTATCTAGCAGCACTGAAAGCTATGGGCTTGTCTTCCAGTTGAGAAGGGGGAAGTATTGCATTTACATCTTTACAAGGTTTCACAGCAGTTACCCATGAATGGTTTTGTCATGATTGGGGGAGACGGAGAGATGACACATCGGGTTAATGCAGCAGAGGGACCTTTAATGGCATAGGCAGCCCCTATATACCCTGTTCAAAAAAGAAGATGCATATAGAATATTTCCATGCCAAATGAAGGGATTAAGTAGGCAAGCAAAGGTCTCCACGTTTGAACCTGGATGGCTATGAATGGTTACTACCCAGCTCATTGACCAATATCTGCCTGCTTGTGTTCATCATCAGGGATTGTCTGGGACTGCTTTCAGTGGCCAGCCTCCTCCTCTTATGAAGCATGCAATCCCCAGCTGTATGCTGTCATACAATTTGTGACTTGATCATCTTCCACTACTACTCCATCCTTTTCACTCTCCTTAATTAACTATCAATGCCTCTTGTTTCCCCATGTATACTTTTATAATCCTCTTTATCCTTATTTTTCAAGGTGACTGTGTATCTTTTTTATTTATTGTAACCAAGATACAAGAGTAAAACCGTAACACAATCCTATACAAAGCACTTACATATAAGATAATATTTATGTCAGTCAAGAAGAGGCAATAGTAAGGACACCCATGCAATGAACCCAAAGGAAAGCAAAACAAAACCAAAATCACCACCAAGAACAGATGCAAATAGTTTTTCTTAGGCCTACAAATAACTCTTATAATCTGTAGTTAGCCTAAATAAAATTGTAACCTGAAAGTAAATATCTATTTAACTTGAAGATTTCTTCGGTGAAAATGAAAATACTGAGAAGAGAAAGTCTGGAATCTATCAGACCACAACCTGAACTGAAATTTTATCAATGTTTCCAGAAACAGAAATTTTCGTGATAATTATTGCTCTCGTAGTATACTCCACTTTTGGTTATATCAAATGTTCTTTTCTTTACCTGTGCTAAAAGCTGTCTGCACCACAGAGACACATCTCCCTGGATTAAATGCAACATTCCAAAGAGTCTGATTAATTTTTTTCAAACTTGGAGCCATTTAACACAGCACAGGTGGAAATCAGGGAAAGTGACTCTGAATGGATAGCTAGCATAGAGCTATTCAGCATCACATGCTTGCTTTACAACTCTTTCCAAACTGATATCCCTACTAATTTATAACTTGTAAGCAAGCTACCTCCACAAAATAAATTGTGCCATCTGACAACCTGACTTTGTTATATATAGTGTGGCATTTCCAAGTTTCAACTCTGCAGTCTGAGGAGTTGCAGATTGGGAATAATCCCAGGGCTCCTTCTAATCCCTCTCCTCGGGCTACCATGGCCATTGCTTAACTCTAAACAAGTTAGTCTCCCTCTGCTGGTTTCTGTATATCTCTACATTTTGTATTTGTCTGTGAGTTTGACTGGCTCTTGATGCCCCCAACACTAGAAAAGAAGCAGCAAAAGTTGAATGTTCATCACTGATGGAGAGAATCTTGTCTCCAAATGTTACAGTGTTTTGGTTATCTAAATGAAATTAATGAGAGGCCAAGCTAAAATAAAACCAAGCTAAAAATAAAAGTAACAGAGACAAATGCACTGTGCAAGGCCACCACAAAACCTGATTCCTGGTTAGATCTCCTGCCCCACACTACACCTAGCTGCAAATTTTCAACTTGTCAAGAATTAAACAAGAACGTGTTTAATAGTGATTACTATATTTCTATTACTGAAGGGCTTCTGGGAATACATGAACAGCTCCAGCCAGAGCTGAGTCAGAAAAATCTAGCAAATTTGCATGAGGGTGGCTCTATAATAGCTATGTTTAAAAACCTCAGGCAGTTCTGATGCAACTAAGAGACAGGTACTTTTTAAGGGGAGTAAATACTAATTCAACACATTGTCATGGTTTAACCCCAGCCAAGTAGCTGCTCACTTACTCCCTCACCAGCTGGACTGTGAGAGAGTTGGCAAGCTAAAAGCTGGAAAACTCTTGGTTTGAGAGAAACACAGTTTAACAGGGAAAGCAAAGACATGCACACAAGCAAAGCTAAACAAGGAAATAATTCACTGCTTCCCATGGGCAGGCAGGTGTTCAGCCATCCCCAGAAAAGCTGAGCCCCACCATGCTTAACATGGGAAGACAAACACCATCACTCCAAATGTCCCCTCCGTCCTCCTTCTTCTCCCTACTTTATACACTGAGCATGATGTCACATGGTCTGGAATATCCCTTTGGTCAGTTTGGGTCACCTGTCCTGGCTGTGTCTCCTCCCAGCTATCCCAACTTCCTTGCCAGTGTGGCAGAACAAAAAGCAGAAAAGGCCTTGGCTTTGCATAAACACTGCTCAGCAACAGCAAAAACATGTCTATTATCATCTCTGCATTCAGCACAAATCTAGAGAATAGCCCCATACCAGCCACTGTGAAGAAAGTTAACTCTACCCAGCCAAAATCAGCACACATCCTCTTTCATGATCATTAAATCTTTATTACTGTTAAATAATTTTATAAAGAATATTCATATTAAAGGCAAAATTGCTGCTAAATTTACCTCACTATAAAATTTTAAGTAATTTAATTCTGATTTTAACTGTTCTAGCTGATTGTTAGAGACAGTAAAAGAATCACCTTTGAGACAGGTGCTGTTTGGGCCATCTCTCCGTTACAGAAAAGAAAGCTATTGACTGGCAAGCTTCACACGAGAGCTGAAAACTCCTCCAGTAATTTTTAGTATAACCTCAGAAATTAGGATGATTTGGTTAAACATCTGAATAGCCTTAATAAAAGGGAAGGGCCAGAGATGCTGCCCCCAGAGGCACTCACTAAACACATTATTTTTTCAAGTGTCAGCCACAATTACCTGCATTTCCACTGTACTCAGAAAGTGAATGCTTTGACACAATATGATGTTGATTGTGTGCTTCATATTACAGACACTGACACATTGCCAGTGGTTTCCCATGTAATCAACAGACACAACTGTTCAGGCTCACAGTGCGCTCCAGATGTCAGTGGCTAAATCCATATTCTAATTATGGTGTTTGGGGTTTCCTTTATTGCTGGTTGGTATTCCTTTATTTTGGTATTAATAACTCTGAGTTTTCTTGGTGAGAAAAAGTAAGAAAAGTAATCAATATTTTATCTTTCTGTGTAATTTTAAATTATTTTATTTTCTGTTTGTCTTCTTGGGTTTTTTTACCAGTGATTTTGTTGTATAAAACAGTGACCTGCTTGTCTTGAATGTGTCTTTCCCTGGTGGCTGAAATGAAAAGAAGCTTTGTGTGTGAGGCTGTAGAATGAGTTGAATGGAAGGAGATGGTTTAAGATATGCAGTGGTGTGTCTTACTATGCATAAATCCTGTGCATTTGACAGCTGCCTATTGAGCTGCAGAAGAAGGTGCAAATTATCTGTTGTATGCACAGACCATGATGTCAGTGTTATTCATGTCCAAGGTGTCATCAAAATGTGTGCAAATTATTTAAACTACTGTAAAAACTTACTCTGAAGAAAGATGTTAATGTTCTAATATCTGGAAGTAGTGTTCTAGTTTCTATTCTGTCAGTTAGTTACTTCTGCTAGATTCTTTCTTCCTAACATGGGCAAAAAGTTTTTGTAAGGTATTATTTATCTACCAGCTCCCCCCACCAACTAAATAGGAGTTAGTCTTACTGCTAAAATCAAAGTAATTGACATTTAATGGGAATTTAAATAATTAAATTGAATTAAACATGTAAGCTGATAATCTGGAGATAGTTCTAAAAATGGAACAAAGAGAAGAGAATTACAAATTTAGCAAAGGAGAGTGGTTTAAAATGACTGTGCAGGTACAGACATTTATGGAAATAGAATGGCTTGAGCTAAGTAAGAGGGCAGAAAATTGGCAGAAACTAATGTAATTTTGCTTTATATGGTACCTAGAGTTTATGTGCAAATACTCTGGTGGCAGGAAGGCACCCCAGGTTCTGAGGGTTACAGGCCTTACAGATCAAGAATAAGCTAGGAGTGGATCCCATTTAGGATGGGATTAACTTTGCTGTTAAATTAAAGAATGAGCACATTCACAATTGACAAAAAGGTGGACACTAGCAAATATACAGCAAAGCAGGCACTGTACATTAAAGCTTATGAGCTTTAATAGCAGCTACCTATATGATGATCAAAGCTGAAGATAATAAGATGGTGCTATAACGTAAAGGAAAATAGTTAATACAGAAAAAATAAGAACCAGTATTAATCCCAATAGTATTCATAGTGAAAAGGATAAAAAGTATAACAGGGCATTCCACTAGAAATGAAAGAGTTGTTCACGGGTAAACCTTAATTTCAAAGCACAGCACTCTTCCAATTTGATTAATTTTTCAGTTGTTCCAAAGTTATTTACATGATTCCCTGATTTCTCTGTCAAGGTTGTTCTGAACAGGGAACAAAAATTCCTATCTTCAAAAGTCTGGGAAGTATTTTAAAGGTAAAAATAATATGTAGAGTAAGGAGAAGGCAGTGGCTGACAAGACAGAGCTTACAAGACGTGCGCATGAGTTAATATGCTAGGAAAAATTGTTATATATACTTTTAAAGGCTTGTACAGATTCACTGTATATCACTTTCAGTCATAACTCACCAAATATAGCAAGATGAATTGGATATAAAAATAAAAGCCTGGATATAATTATACCTAAAGTCACTGGTATTGTGATAAACTGTTACACACAACACTTACCCCTTCTAATGCAGCTAGTGCTTCGCTGTAAGCAAGTGCTGTTACCTCATCTGTACAAAATAAGCACTGACCTGAACAAGCTCTTGCTGAACATGTGTCTGGTTTGAGTGATTATTAAAAACTCAAACTGAAACGCAGTTTATTTATAACTTTTGGCATTTAATCTATTTCCTCAACATGGATAGATGAAGTTGAATTGGCTGAGTGTCTATTCAGCAATCTCTGCTGTGGGAAGTACCTGGGCAGAATAGTAGTAGGGCACTTGTACTTGCACTACTAATTAAACTTGGCCCTGGGATCTAAATCAAGGAAAAGAAAGTAGCCTTCCTTTGAACAAAGGCATTCTCTTTCTTTACTTGGGTTTAGTTTCAGATATATCATTACCAAATGTTACACAAGAGATCCCCCTCCACTCCTATACTTATAAATTACAGAGCAGTAGTCAAAAGAATTCCTTAGGGCACAAGAGTTAAGGTTGCACGATGTTCATGCTTAATGTTTCTGAGCCAACATTTACAAACAATAAATTATCTGTTTTTATCTTATTTCCTTTGGGGAATATTATTTGTGTAATTTGGTTAACTGATACAAGGATTATAAGTGTATGCCTATGTGCGTATATAAATATATACCCACAATTATCCCTGGGCAGAAATGCAAATAAATTGCTAAAGGTCATCAGTTGCCCTGTTGCTGAGCCAGTAGTAAGATGCTCTCTGTTGATGAGCCAAGGAATTATGTTTTCTTAATTACATTCACTCAGATAAGCTAGCCAAATGTGAAAGAAGAGTCCTCTTGATGTCTGTTGAGGTGCTAACTAACATATCTTGGATTCATGTTTGCTGCTTGTATTGTATCTTACTTCTAGAATGCATCATGGTAGTATCCTAGGTGACCCAAAATATGTGTACTATATTCCGTATTTCCTCCACATCCTTCTGCACAGTTTGTGTTACTTAGAGTCAACCACCTGGGAAATGGAACTTGTGTCTTTTACCCTGGTTCACCAAAAATGAGGGGTCTGGGGTGTCTTTAAAAGACAGCCAACAGACACGCAGAGACCTCTCTTGTCACTCTCTGGGCTCCCAAGGAAGTTGCTTTGGACAGCTCTCTGATTAGAAACCTGAGAAGCTGAATTTTGCAATCCAAGGCTATTTGAGAGTGAATACTTTCTGTAGCTGCCCTACCAAGATGGGACTGTTGGCAGCTGGGGTCATTGTTCCTCAATGCTCCACTGGTCCACTTTCTTCTCCCCCTTCCTCCCCTTTGGGACAGGGCCTGTGGCAGCAGCACTGACACCGGCTGAGTGCAGCAGGTGGCAGGAGGAGGCAGGGAGCAGCTGCACTGACCTCACACACATACACACCACCACAGTCACCAAAAGGAAGCAGGAGAGCTGACACCCCAGGGCTGGAGCCCCAGGCAATGCCAACACACCCCATCTGCCACCAGAACTGCTTCTGCCTGTAGCTTTGAGAAAATGGATATCCTTTCCTGTACTGTTCATTTTATCTTGAATCTTGCAATAGTTTGGTGTATTTATAATATTCTGGAGATAAGTAAATAAAACATTAATCCTGGTTTTCTTTATTATAAGGAAAGTTCCTGGTTTGGTTTAAAGCTTTTAAAATATGAACTCTCCAGGCTGATAAAACAGATGGAAAACAAAGGCAGTTAAAATTAAATGGATAAAAGGGAGTTAATCTCAAAATTTTGTCTTGCTCTACATTTTAAAGTTGTAAAGTTTGACTGGCACAGCCATGTCAGCTGGGAGACCTTTTAGAGAAAATACCTTTTTCTAAACTGATGGAGCATTGCTAAAAAAGCCTCAGTGGAGATGGAGGCCTCACAGCAGAAGAGTAATTCCCTGTGTGTGGTTAATATTGTTTGAACAGGTGAGATGGCTGCAGTGGCAAAAGACATCCTGTGCACCAGGACAAAGACCAGTGCAAAGAAAGTCTGTGGTAGGAAGCTGTGTCAGCATAAGTGGGCCAAAAGTGTGGGACAGCACCAATTAGTGGTTCCTAAGTTCTGCTCAAGAAGTTAAGGGCTTTCACAGGTGGCTGAGTGAACCAAGAAACAGCTCATGCTAATGCTACCTGCCACTTGTCATAACTAACTTACCAGTATCTCTACTTGTGTAAGATTGGTATAATTTAGCAGGCAGGCAGAAAGCAACTTTTCAGAAACTTCTATGGGAAATGACAAATTGTAAGAAGGTTTTTGGGGTTTTCTTATTGTCTTCAGTGAGAACCATGAGACAATTTGAGCACCAAAGATGCAGTGAAATTCTTAAAACATTCTCCATCCCTATAAGAGATTTCAATGAAGACTTTGTGTTTTATCCTATGTTTTTCTTGACTGGATACTATGCTGAGGTTTGGTATTGTACAAGTAGGTAATGCAATTCCCTTGTGCCTTATAATTATCACTATGCTAAAAGTTTTCCTCCTCATTCAACAGTTAGAGTTTTGGTTTGTCTTGCAGAGTTGAATGTAAGCTCTGGGAAAATACAATAGGTTGATTTGTGTCTTGTGTTCACTCATAGCAATGTTGTTCCTCTGTTCTATTTTATTATAGCTTATTGAATGTATTTTCCTAATTCATGTGGCTACAGTTATGTTATTGCAACTCTTCTGATGTTATTGGACAGCACAAGCTCACATCAAAGTTTGTGTCTTCCTCTCTCCCCAAATGATTCAAACTGGGGATAAAAAGACTATTTTGACTTATAAACTGGAGTGAAGGGGAAAGGATACAGAAGTTTGAAATAGGATTGGGTACCTGGAGCCTGGAGGCAGACATGTCTTAACTCACAGGAAGGTGCTTTACAAAAAAAAATTTGTCCTGTTGTTTTTGTCCCCTTTCATAACACACATCTGCAGGTTAGATTCTACTCTTTGGGGTCTATTCTTTAAACCATGACATTATGAATTAAAAAGAAGACATCACATTCACTGAGAAGAGTAACTACCAGACCTATGATTTATGTGACTCATAGATGAGCCATTCAAATCTTTAAAGCTTTTTGTACAGCTGACATTATAAGGAAAGTTTAGGGATCTTCCTTGAACTGGAGATGGTATGTAAAAAGCAGCCATAAGTTGAGTCACTGGACAAAAATTTAGGCTCCTTGGGCACAGCCATTGGTTTTACATATTACAGAGACATAGCATATTATGCTTAAGAAGAGATAATTATTATTGTATTTGGTTAAATAAATTTCCTGTTTATAGTATAGTTCTGGTTCCAGCTAGGACAGGGCTAATTTTTCCAGTAGGCAGGAGGAGGCATGGCTAGGACCATGAGGTTATTCAATACCACCTCATGTCATTGCCTAGGATGGAGGAAGGAATTCTCTGAATCACTCTCTATTTTGTGTACTATTGTTATTAGGATTATTACTGTTTGTTTTCTTATTTCATTGCTGTTTCCAGTAAATCATTTTTATTTGATATTTATTTTTTGTGCCTCCAATTCTCCTCTCCAGCTGCCAGATGGAGGTGGGGGAAAGTGAGTAGAGCGGTGCCTGCCTGGGTTTTGGTGGGAATACTAAATTGGGGAATACCATTTGTAAACCACAACAGGTATTTAAAGAGTGTGGCTCTAGCTACCCTTACCTAAAGAATCTTAATTTCAAATTAACGGCTGGAACCCAAGTTGTCTTGCTCCATATTCTGGTAAACAGTGGTGGCTAACCTGAAGTCTGTGAAGGTTCTAAATGGACATGTAAACTCATAGCTACTTATCTATAAGGTAGGTGTTGTATGACTTCACTGATAATTGGTAGCTGATACTACTGGACCATAACTAGGAGGTAAGATGCTCTGCTCAGGCTTGAAGAAGGCTTGCTTTCTCTTCAGTTTGAGGAAATCCACCCATCTCCACTAAAATCTAGTGTATACACATACTAATGTTATTCATGGACACTCAACTTGTACAGCAGATTCTGTCTCAGAGCTGTTATCTCTACAGATTATTCTGAGTTAAGCCCTGTTTCACTGTATGAAACAGGGAGGTGGAGGAAGAGAAATATATTTTTTGAAGCTCCTGTGCCATCAAAAAACCCCAGCAGTCACCAATGCTTAGAATACATGGAGCAATGCATTGAGATTTGACAAGGCATGTTGCCACATCAGGCTCTAAGTTCTCTCTTTTGTTCTTTTCCTTTTTTTTTAACTTTGTGTAGCGAGTCACATAAACTTTTGTATGTTCTGCAGTAAATTACCAGTCATGTTAGGCTAAGTATAAGATACATGGCATTTGATTCAGCTGCCTCCCATCACAGGAGTTGAAGAATTGTGCAATTGATCCCTGTGTGTGGAACTTCTGTTAGAGTCCTATGAGAGAACTGATTTGAGTTTTGTGAAGAGCAAAAAGCAGCAACTGTTTTACTTTTTATTTAGTTCTCTTTCTTACTGGTTTTCTCTGTATCAAATAACACATCTTCCCTCACTCAGTACCACCAGACTTGCCTTGAAAGCACTTCTGGAGCTGGTGTTTTTTTTTTCTGGGCTACAGTTGTGCTAGTATATGTTAAACAAAGCATCAATTACACAATATATTAGAGGCTTTTCTGCAGCCTTCAGAATTTTACTTTTAAACTTGCCAGTTGCAGTGTTTCTCACTAGTTTCTTCTTAATGCTTCTTAATGCAGGGAAAAAAAAAAAAAAGAGGAACAGTTCTAGGAAAGTGGAGAATAGCAAAATGTGTACTGGAATAGTAAAGTACCAGGAGTTTTCTGTTATATCACAGGGCATTGAGTATTGGACTGCATGAACACACATATAGTGCTCATTGTACCATAACAATATAAAGGAGCCAACCTTAAAACTGCATAGTCCTGTTTTTTACAATTATTTTCAGCATGCCTATAATACCTTGTAGTGGGTGATGTAGACATGCATTTACAAGGGCTTGCCTTGCAAGCTGATAACTTGCAAAAATGTAATCATTTAGTAGGAACGTGATAAATCAGAACACGGAAAATACTGTAAATACTGTGAAAGTTTCTTCTTCTTACTGTAGGTATGGACTGAAATGATTTACAGTTTAGAGATTTTGTATTTTTCTTTGATTTTGTACCAACATTTCAGAAGGTTAATGCAGATTGATGTTTCATTGCTGCACTTGTAACACCATCATGGGTGTGTTCGATAAATCAGCAGATTTAAGATCAGCTTTTTAACCACCACAGATACCATGTATCATCTGTACCAGTAAGTCAGTGATGGAAAATAGATCAGGTGGGTTCATTCCTAGAACATAGAAATGGGGTTAAGGATGGTCAGTTGGTGTGGTAGCTTGAAAATTTATGAAATGGTGACTTAGTGCCCAAAGCTGACATACGCAGGGGCAGTTCATAAATCATAGAATGGTGTGGGTTGGAAGGAACCTTACAGACCACCAGTTCTGTCAACAGTACATGAATAAGATGATTATTACTTGTACAGTGCTACAGCTATAAGGATTGGTTTTGCTGAAAATGAAAAGAAACAATAAAACCAGTTGCCAGAGAACCCTGTCTTTTTCTTGTTGCAAATAAAAATGTGGTGGTTGCTCATGCCAGAATACAGAGCTGCTGCAGAGACATTTATAAAGCACTGTAAATCCTTATGCTACTGTTTATGTTACATTTGTAGCTACATAAAGTTATTTTGTGATCTCTAACACTGAAGTCAGACTACAGATTTATATTAAATAGCTTAGTTTGAAAGAGGGTACCGAGTTTTAGGAGACTTGCTCAAGGGAAACTTGGTATCTATCAAGTACTCTTGATGCAAATGTGATCTATATATATGCCTTATGAGTGGTTATAAACATAGCATATGCCATCACTGTATTCATTTTATGCACATGAAAGACTACTGCTCTGGTTTGTGTGATATTTAAGCAAAATAGCAATAGGACCAAAACAATTTTTATGTGCCCAGATTTCTGCATAACTTGCTCTCAAAGTTCTTGGTTGCTGGTAAGAATAGGTGGTTACTTTCAACACAGTGATAACTGATCAAGCAATCCCTCTTCCTTCTGATATAAAAACTTTATTTGTTAACTCGATATACATTACTCAAACTTGGTGGCTTCTGTAGAAACCAGTAAGAATAAAGCACATCAGGACAAGCGGTAACCCCGTGTGTAAGAGTTGAGTCACTACCATAACTACTCTTACTCCATTTTTTGGGATATTTAAAAGTGTTTGTGATGTCATTAAAGTAGAAAGCAAGACTATTTTGATAGCAGGTTAGCAGAGCACACATCAGATTCCTTGATGCAGCAAGTTTGTGTCTGAGATGAATATTTAACATGGTCAGTGGCAACATCTCTAGGCAGGTTCAAACACACTGAAAATACCTTTTTAAAACACAGATACACATTTTCTCCTTTCCTATCCTTCCTCATTCCTAGGAAAAAGCGATGAAGGGAGGAGTTCACAATATAGAGGCAATAATTACAGCTGTAAACATGTAAGATATTATTTACCATAGAAATGTTACAAAATGTAAAGAACATTTATGCTAGGTTAACACTGTGGTATTAACTCTACACACTGAACTTCCTGGCACTGAGCCTTCATACTGCAGATGTTGTGCAAAAATACTTTTTCTCTTTGGCTAATGTCATATGTAAAATATGTGCATCTGTAAGCTGGTATCTGCATATATGTGAAGTTGCCAAAGTTTGATTAAGTGCAGGCATTTCAAAACCATGTGTGAGAGTGCTAAATCATGGTAGTTTAAATTTTAAAAAATATAGTAATTTCTGCCTTCTTTCCTTGGAGGTCAAGTTTTGAAACTTTTGCTTGAAAGCTAGAAGGTGATTGTAATTCTTTTGTTTTGTTGGTGTTGCTGGCACTTTGCCTATTCCCATAATATGAAGCATTGCAAAAAACAGACTTAGCTTTGAACTTTGAAATCCATCCCTGGGATCTGGAGAGATCTCTGTTTCTTGGTGGTCCTTTGTCCTCAATGCAATGGAATTACAAATATTAGCCACTGTATTGCCTAAATCAGCCAGGGGAAGTGCCTAGTGCTAGAACAGGCTGGCTGTAAATCTAGCTTCTAAGAGTAATAAAGTAAGGCGTTTATTATTGCTTATCACTTCTGTGAGCTTGTTTCTGGAACAAACTACAACAAGGTCACATCAGTATGGACGCTGTTTACACGGGGTCCTAGTCATAAGAGGCATGTTCAAATAATTTCTTTTGTCACTAGTAATATGCATTCACTTCCAGAGAGGCCCGAGTTACCATCTGATAGTGTCGTGTGTGTTAGCAAACTCAATCCTATTAATTAAATTCCTTTTTGCTTCAGTTAATATGTGATTAAATATATATATATACAAGGAATGGCCTCAAGTTACACTTGTTTCAGCTAAATTTCAGGGTACCTTTGGGGGTGAAATTCTACAACAAAGGAAAGACATGAACTCCCATTTTTTGCATCCGGGGTGCAAAAACCCTCTGCTTTCTAAAATGTGGAGCAAAAAGACAGTAGTGTTTCCTCCCTGCCCTTTTCTTTGGCTGTGTTATGTCACGGAAGTTACTTCTTATGCAAATGGCAGCAGCTGTGAACCAGCAGGTACAGAGAACAGTGCGGTGTGTGTTCTTGCGTCCTGCAGGAACCCCAGGTGCGGAGCTGCCCTTTCTTGAGCTCCTTCAAAGCAGAGGTAATTCTTGGTGGGTAAACAGCCTAAATATCAGTGCAGTAAAGAACTGTACTTGTATGAGCATACGTACACAGAGAACCTACAGCTTTGGGCAGCATCTAAGCTGTGATTTTAGGGATCATTGCATCTCTGGTGTCCTGCTGAGAAACTAACAGGTGCAGACCTCTTGGCACCCAATTGATTTTGGCCTCCTTACTGTGGCCACTTTGCACGTAGCTGCCCAGGGGTGTTAGCGTCACTCCTCTGCCGGCAGCCACGCCGAGCCGTCCGGGAGAGAGCTAAATGCCCTTCTTCGAGAAGCTGCAAATCCTAGCCTTGCGCTTAAGCTCAAAGCCGCCGGGGTACAGGGAGGAAAGCTCAGTCGTGCAGGGTCCTGGGGGTGGCGGCGCTCTCCTGGCCTGAGGATCCCCCACGCCCCTCGCAAGCAGAGCAGCTCCGAACGGGGCGGTCAGGCTCCGCGGGGAGATGGCGCCAGGTAGCAGGTCAGGGGAGGGGGCCGCTGTCGCCGCCTCAGGGTGAGGGGCAGCGAGGCACGGCAAGGCTGCCCCGCACCCCCGCCCCAAGCCGGGAGCAGCGCCACGCGCCTCTTCCCCGCCTCCTTCGCAGCCTTGATCGAGAGCTGGAGGCTTCTCACGGCGGGAGGGAACGCATGAAATAAAAACAAGTTGTGTGCGGCGCTGGGGGAGGGGGATCCCTGCTCCCGCTCGGCGGCCGAGCCGCCTTGTCCAGCCAGTCGCGGAGCCGGGAAAGCGAGGTAAACTTTGCCGGCCGTCGTGATCCGCGGGAACAAGAACGCGCCCGGCCGGTGCGGCGGCGCGGGGCTTTGTTCCTAGCGGGACGGAGGCGATCCGGCGGCGGGGAAGGGAAGGAGGCCCTTGGGCGGGCCGCGGGGCCGCCGCGGTGGGACTGGGGAGATGAGGCCGCCCCCACAGTCACCGCTGCCGGCGCCGGGGCTCCGAGGGCTCGCCCCGGAGCGTGTTGGGACGGGAAGGGCGCAATTCCCGGTGGTGGGGCCGGCGGGGGCTCGGGCAGTCCAGAGGATTGGGAGCGCCGTCCACTGGGACAGTGTTGGCGAGTTCGTATTACCGGGAGGGTAGAGGTGGTGGAGCGCCGCCGCAGGGAAGGCAGGATGGCGCCGGGGCTGAGGGCCGCAGGCCGGCTCCGGCCGAGGGGGCGGGAAGGCGCTCCCCTATCTCTGTAGGCACGAGAGCTCTCTCCATACTGGGCAGCTTAATGGCCAGGCACTCGCTTCTCTCTTAGAAAGTTTCTTCAGCCTGTGGGTTTGTCAGGCAGGGGGACTCCCGGTCTGGGGCTGAGGTGCGTCCGCCAGCGGGGACGTCCCCCCGCTTGGCTCCTAGGGTCGCCATCCACAGACAGCCCTTGCTGAGGCTGCCCGGGACCGCTGCAGCACATCTGGTGGTGTGTGTGATAAATGGTGTTGTCTTTGGTACCCACCCAGATCTCTACCGATGCCCAGCCTTTCTGAACTGTTGGCAGGGTCTTGCCATCGCTGGCTAAAATTTCCAGCTGCTTGAAGCTTTCTGGTGCCTTTTTAAGATAAATGATCCTTACTGAGGATCGAGATTCAGGATCTTTGTGTGTCTTCTGACAAACGTCCCGGTGTTAAACAGTTTTTGGCATTGGTGCTGGCCAATAGCGCAGGCTCCGCAGCTGTGATCCTCCATGTCAGGTGGTCTCCTGAATGTTAAAGAGTTGCACCTTAAACAAGAGTCACGTTTCCAAGCCTAGGATTAGGTGAGAACTATAGTATTTTCTGTAACTTGAATTTTTTATTTTGGAATGCTGCTTACATGTTTAACAGAGAGATTTTTTTTTTTTGGTGTTTTTTTTTTTTTTTGTTTATTTGGATTTTTTTTTCAAATGCTGAAAAGTGCCTGGTGGTAGTCATTACATTCGTAATTGAAGTGTTTACTTTCTACTAGGTATGAAATGGAACAGTAGCGAGAGCTACAAGGGCTTTGGGTCTATTTTATGTGATATTTGATACGAAATTTCTGTATGCTGCTCAACTTGGACTGATAACGGATGTCTTAATCTGGCTAATTTTTAAATGAAACCGCTACAGTTAGTCTAGGCTAAGCAGGACTTTTGCTTAAGCTAATGAGATTTTTGTTGAGGTTGAAGCTGTGAAAGAGAACCTGAGCTGTTGAAAGTAGTGGGATTTTCATCCTACATAGCCAGAATTGGCTTTTTTTTTTGTGCAACTAAATCGATTACTTCTAATAACTAATGTTTATTGGAAGGTTTAATTAGTCATGCTATTTGTTGGAAGTACATGTACTCATGAATCAGGGCTGCATTGCCAAGGGTTTTTTATGAGTTAAAACATTCTGTTTCAGCTTAGATTGTGTATGTGCCCCAGGGAATGATTATTTAGAGAAGGCAGTGGCCACAAGTAGATTAATCAGTGTTCCTTGCAATCTCTGATTTAATCTGAAGTACCTTTCTGCAGGTTACACTTTGTTTTACTAAAACAGCTGTTATATTTTGGGATATCATCACCATTGGCATTACCTTCTTTGGCCTGCTCATTTTTTCTGGTCATTCAGAAAATATTTATATCTGGAACACAGAACCCACAACAGGGATCTTTTTCTTTCTCTGGGCTGCTTGCAGGGTGGCATGTGAATCGATTCCTCAGGCTTATCTCCTCTTTGACTATAAGCTCTACGGCTAGCAGATCAGAAGATACCACTGAGATAGAGATGCAGAATAATGCAGAATATTGGAAAATGCAGCGATTTCTTTTGCATTAGGAAAAGCTGATAGGGAGACTGTTAATGTCTTTTGTCTGACTTCTCTGGAAGTGACCATAATGACAGAGAATGAGTTGGTATTTTTGACATGTGGGTGGCACTTAGGTAAAACCTTGTTAGTATAATTACCTATGTATCTCCTAAATATACTTTTTAACAAAAAGAGAGATGATAACTAAAATAGAGCAGTTCTGAAATTGCAGAACAGGTGTAATGAAGGAAAACCAGTATAAGGAAATTATTTTAGAAGTCAGTAAAAATACTGTAGAAACTTGATAGTTGGTTAGCATTTAATTTTAGAGCTTACAGTTCAGTTTTATTCCTGGTGAGAATTTGTAGTGGTGTTTTTCTGGCTGCTAGTTGAAGAATGGGCATGAAGGGCGTGAAGAAATGTTAACTCATTTGTATTTTGGGAGTATCTTCTGATCCTTACTCAGAACCTATTGAGAATATACAATTTCTCCTGTAGCAATTAGCAGTGAATGTGCCTTATGCGTCAGCTTCACAAAACTTGTAAGAAACTTACAGCTTTGTTTACTTGCCACAATTTTGCCCTTTCAGTGCAACTTAAAATATTGCCTGGTTCAGTTTTTCAGTTTGTGTCCTAATTCTGGCACTGGCATTGGCGTCTGGTATTAAGCAAAATTATGAAGATCACAATGGAAGTGTTTATCTGTATGTTAGGTAAGGTACTCATGTTGATGATTTAAGAATGAAAACGTAGTGTTTGAAATGGCACTCTAAAGCAGTTCTTCTGGTTCACCATCTGGAAATGTCCAACATTTTTAGCACTAGTGTGGATCTATAGGCTAAACCTGACCAGCAACAAGGAAGTGAAGCCTAGAAAAGAAAAACTAGACTTCGCAGGTCAAGTTAACCTTAGCTCGTGTGCCTCCATGTGGAGGGCTCAAATACAGGATTGAAAGTAAACAGAAGTTCCCATATCATAGTGAGAGTCTATGTATCAGCTACATACCCGAGCTATTGCTGAAGAGCCTCTTGGAAAATACCTCTTGATGGAAACTCTACAGCTGTGAAGGAGGATGTGTGATAGGAGATGTGGGAGACAGGGAGTGAAAAATGCAGTGGTGTTTTGTTTTTTTTTTTAAAGTTTTGTTTTGGTTGGTCTCGGTTTTGGATTTTTGGTTCTGTTGTTTCTCCTGGTCTTAGTGCCTTTGTGGGTGGAAGGTGAGAAGCAAACCAGGTGACTGGATAGCCTCTCTGAAAGTTAGTTGGTTCCTGCTTAGTTATTTCTTACACAGCAGGCCTGTTACAGGGATTCTATCTAAGTATTTGCAGGTGTTTGGCAGCAAATTATTTTAATGAGGGGTAGGGAAAGCAAGCATCTGGAAAATGTCAAAGCTATTAAAGGTTTTGGCAGGCCAATGTCCCCAAAATGAAGCCTGCCATTTGATGATGAAAAAAAAAGTTTCAAAAAAACAGCCTGCAATACAGTATTTTACACCTAGGGATAGAGCAGGCTGCTGTTTCTGATAAATGTGAGTTTGTGGTAGTGTGAGGGAGTCTGCAGTGATAATGGTAATACACTTAATGCATGTAAGTGCCCCCTCACCCTTTTTTCCCACTTGATTTGGTAGTCTTCTGTATTTATGTATTTCACAATGTAACTGTGCTTTTAAAGTTGCTGTTTTTTTCATAGCTTAAGAATATAACTGGTTTTGCATAGTCATTTGCAAGTTGTACTTGTTAACATCTTGAAAAGAGTATAGCTTTTCTGTGCTTGATATATTAAGTCAGAATTTTCATGGTCTTCAGGGTCTATTGGGTGATCTGCCAATGACAGGAAATTAGCACTGTCTTGCTTCACAGGGATTAGGTGTCCACCTTTCTTTTTCCTTTTGCTCACTACTCCCTCTCTTGTCCTGCCCACCCCACCATGCTACTATCTAAGTACCCTGTAGGTACAGACCTGTGTGATAACAGAATTGAGGTAATGAATTGCTTGAGGCATTAGGTGACAGATTGATATGCAGCAATCTAATGGACAGATGTGTTGATACAGCCTGCTTTCAGTGTACATCCACTGAAAAGGATCTGAGGAAGCAGCCTCAGAAGACAGATGAAGGGAAGATGCTGTTACGTCTTTGTAGTTCCATGAGCTGCACAGACACTCCCTTAGCTTTGGGGATGGCAGAAAGAGGATGTGAGTCCATTTAGGAATGTATTTATTTGTGGTTTGGGGAATAAGAAAAAGAATGGTGGTGTCTAGAGAACAGTCTATTAGGTTTTATATGTTTAGGAGAAACCTCTAGAGCTTAGCTTTTTAAATTTAACTTTCTGTCTTGCATAAATTTACTGAAAAAGCCAAAACTTTGGTGATGATATCTTTTAAGCCTTAACCACGGAAACAAACAAAAAAAGCAGAGTAGAGGCCATCTTTTTTCTCCCCATTTGGTCAAATCTATATGCTTATAGTCAGAGTAAAAAGGTTATTGTAGACATATGATTTTAGTTTCAGTTTAAATGTTGTATTATGGTTTTTCTTTAATTAATTTTAATTAAATTTTAGTTGAAGAAACTGGAATCCTGTGATGTGAGTTTGAGCTCTTTTCAATAAAAGGAAGAATGTACCTTAGACCATATATAAAATTTTCAGTGTACCATACTACCTTGTATACCTTGCATACCATTTCTTAGACTCTATGCTTTGCAAGCACATTAGCATTGATCAATAGAAGTGTATTTACAGCTGTCTTTTAGTTGAAGTAAAATAGGTGGCCTTCCTTCTTCCATAGGTCTTTCTGTACCTATTCTTTTTCTGCAGCTAGTACTACTAAAATTCTTTTGAGGAGATAAGATAAAAAGAAATCACTAATGTGTGCTTTCATGAGGGATATTTATATTTGTGTAATATTGCCTTGTTGGATACCAGGGTCTCTGCTGAAATGTTTTCTCTATCAGTGTTGCTTTGTGCCATGTAAAGCATGTTGCACCTTTTATCTTTCGGCAGACAAAAACTTCAGGTTTTTGCAAGGCTTCTTGATTGCCAAAATAGGACATTTTTGCGTCCTAATCATCCTTATTCAACTTGGTTAGTGCATTTTGGGCCTTTTTTGTGCACTCAAGTTTCCATGTATCTTGTTTTAGTGATTCAGCAAGTTGCTGCAGTTGAAAGTGACCCAGAGGACAATTCCATCTGGCTCCCCACCTCTTCTCTGGAGGGGATGAGGAGGGCCCAGAGAGCTGTGTTCTGCATTCTGCACCTTCTTTCATGCTGCTAGTCAGTGTCAGGATGCTGCTGTTGCTTCTTGTCCTTGCAGAAGTGACTATATCCTCCTTCTCCAGTCCTCTGGCAGCAGTAGTGTCAGTAGCTCAATCCTCTGATCTGTCAAGTTTTTTCCTATTTCAGGGCTGTGGCTGTATTTGTAGTGGTTAGCAGAGATAGCTTGCAGCTGTTAGACAGGTCAGTTGGTAGTTTAGCAGCATAGGGGGAATTGAGGGCAACCCACTGTGAGAAGGAGGGTGAAATTGGTATTGGAATCTGAGACTAGACCATTGTGGTAAATAATCCAGTATTCAGAGAGCCAAGAAGAGACAGGTACCACAGCACTGTGTTTGGGGTGCTCATCTGCAGTCTGGAAGCAAAGGTGAGAAGGAGCATGAAGGTGACCCTTCCACATCAGAGGACAGTGTACTGGCTTAGAGGTCTTCCAGTCTTGCTTCTTTGTATGCTGTACATGCAGATTATCCCCTTCCTGCCTCAGTGCTTTAGTATGAAATGCAATTGCCGTAATAGGAGAGACTGAGATATGCTCAGGTCAGGCATTCCTGCTTGTTTTATACCAACCACAAGCTAGTGGATTAGTCCATTAGAGGTTTCTTCCAGTGCTGGGTGGTTTGTAATGCCTAGCTTTAGTGGTGTTAGGTTTTGTACCACATCTTGAGCTTGTTTTCTGCCCCTCATAGGGCTAGTGAAGAGGGAGACATGGTCGGTGTTCCGCAGCCTGATGTGACTGTTCCCCTAATTATAAATGAGTTAGTCATGGAAATACCGGTTTTGTGCATGCAAGCTTTTGGTGAATGGGTGATAGTGACTTGTTAGCAGGATACTTTTCTATCAGTCAGTGTCCTGGAAATAGTAGCTATAAAAAATATCTTTGTGGGTATTGTGTACTTCTGGGAACATCTGTTTTTCTGAATATATGTGCTAGGTTTTGTTTACCTGGTGGATCTGAACTTTCCTGTAGTGTTTGCAATTGAAATGTAATTTTTAACAAATTGTTGATATTGTATGTCTGCCAGGTTATGGGTGATTCGCAATTTTAAAATTTATTATATAGACATGAAGAAACTGTAGCTGCCTGGATTTTGGTAACAAACTGTTCCCTCCGGCTTTGATGAATGAGCTGTTACCTGATTATAGCTAATAAACACATAGACTGTTGTTGTGGTTAAGAAATGAGAACCTATATGGTTCTATGGTTCAGTTATTTGCTGTTGATTTTGGTGTATAATCAATTTAATTTGTGCTTGAAAAACCTCTGGAAACACTTCCTTTAAGAACACAAAGTATTTCACAAAGTTAGAAATAAGTCACTCCTGAGGCATGCTTCTTTTTTCAGTCATTTAATTATTCTTGCAGTTATCAACCACACTCACTCTTTAGGACTATTTTTATTTTCAGTTATCAACCACACTCACTCTTTAGGACTATTTTTATTTTCAGTTATCAACCACACTCACTCTTTAGGACTATTTTTATTTTCAGTTGAGATGGATTTGATTTGGAAGATGAAAAGTCAAGTACAACCTGTTACTGCAGGTTCTGGGAAACCTGGCATTTCCAATGGCAAATTCAATAAGTTAGGGTGTTTAAGATCAAACTTTGGGGGAAAATGTAGAGTTTTTTTAGTAGAAGACTGGATTTTAAGTAATAAATGTTTAGATTAGTAGATTTCAATTGAACCTCTGAGATTCTTATTAGCCTGTTTCCTAAATTTTTTTTGTTTTGTCTGGTCTAGCCCCAATATTGGATTTTTATTGATCTGTAAGTTTATAAGCATCAAAAGACCCCCTGCTATTCTACTATAGCTGCTCTTGCTCTTTGAATATGGTTTGTTGAAATAAAAACTCTCTTTCAAATATGAGCAATATGCACGTTATAGAAGTGCATCTTTAATCCATAAGCAAAATATAGTACATAAATATGGGCAAGTCTTACGTACTTTCTTTATGACTGTGGAAATAAGTGACTGACAATCCTGTAGTTGTTTTCAAAGGAGTTGCATGTTTTTTGCTTTTTGTAACCTTGCAGGTGTTCCTTTTCAGCAGTGGCCTTGCTGCAGTTGATTCCAGCTGTTCTGTGTTATTTTGAGATCTTTTTGTGTTCTGCAGCATTTTATGGATGCTAGTATTACTTTACTTGTCTAATTTCTTTGTCTTATATACTGTGGTTATGTAAAATATTTTGGTGCTGCCCTGGTGCTCCTTTGCCTGCCTGCCTTCCAAAAGTATATTTAAATGTGTCCGTTTGACTCTTATGTTAAGATTTGTCTGTCTGTATTAAATTACGTATATGTTTCAAGACACTTCTTGATGGGGCAGAGGAGGAAATAGGCTTGGTTCTGGCTTGACACGTTAATATTCTCTCATAGAGTTCTTGCCTTTTACAGCTTAAAAATTCTTCATTTTCAGTCTAATATTTTGCTTTTACTTCTGTGCTGCTTTCTGGAATGTGCTTTATTTGTGATGTTTTCTCCCCCCTCCCCCCGTCCCAGCCTTAGTAAGCACTGGACTTTTCTCCAAGGAGTTGCTTTGCTGAAGCACAATAGTTTCATTGTTAGCGTTGATAAAGTGCATTGTGGGATTTATAGTTCCATCTAGGAAATTAACCTCTAGAGGAGTTATGCCAGAAACCAGTTAAAACTCCATTCCCCAGGAAGTGCAAGAGTAAAATTTTTTAGCTTTTGCTGGGAGTATTCTTTTGTTTAATACCTTCTCTCACTGCTGTGCAAAGGTACTTTAAAGAAAACTAATTAAAAAAAATATTACAGTTTCAACTTCTTAATTCTACATCACAGAAACACTTTGACTGTTCCCTGTGCATATACATGCTGCTGCTCTGTTTTATTTTGAAATGCAGATGCTCATTCTGCCCTGAAAAGAGAATAGCTGTTCTTTGTGTGTTAGGGTCATAAAGTGTGTCAACAAACTGACCTTTCCTGAAAGCTGGAGACTAGTTAATGAGGCACTCCAGCTATCATTATGGCCTGCAGGAGATGGTATACCACTTACCAAGAAAGAAGATTTGGGGGCTAATTAGGAAAGAGTGGCTGTGTTCAGCTGTGACACCTTGAATCCACAAGTACAGAGCAGAACTTCTGTGGAAAACTGTGACTGAAACATTGATTCTCAGTCTTGTTTAAGACAACAGATTCAAAATGGTCAGTGATCATGGGGTGCAAGATGATGTGGTGTGTTGCTAGAAGGAACTGATAAATAATCAGAAGAATCTTTGAAAATTGTTTTCTAATGGCTTGTGCTCATTTGTGAAGAAGGCAGCCCTTAGTTCAATGGATTAACATTTCACATAAAGACCCAGTTGTCCTGGTTAGTGCCTTTATCTGTGTGCTTTTAAGTAAGACTGTGTCCCCCGCAGGTGTGAGATTTTATGAAAACACAGTTATTCTTCTTAGTGCAGAAGCCTTGGTTAGGCTGAGCTGGACTGAAATGTGAGTAAAGTTGTGTTGGTCGTGCATGGCCTGGTTTTTAGTAGCAGGGGTCACAGAGGTGGCTTCTGTGAGAAGCTGCTGGAAGCTTCTACCATGTCCAGCAGAGGCAATCCCTGATGGGTCTGAAGATGGACATGCTGCTGGCCAAAACTGGGCTAGTTAGAGATGTTGGTAATACCTCTGTGATAACGTATTTTAGAAGAAAATCAAAAGAAGGAGGGGGCACAGTGTTTTTCTGTATGGAGGAGGAGCTGAGGACATGTGAGAGAAACAACATGGACATGTGAGAGAAACAACCAAGGTCAGTGGAGAAGGAGGGGCAGGAGCTGCTCCAGGCACCTGAGCTGAAATTCCTCTGCAGGCCATGGTGATGACCATGATGAAGCAGGCAGCCCTGCAGCCTGTGGAGTTCCATGGGGGATGCAGAGATCCATCTGCAACCCATGTGGGCGGTGCCCACACTTGAGCAGGTGGATGCTTCGAGGAGGCTGTGATCCATTGGGAGACCGGGTGGAGAGAGGGGGTCCCTGCTTCCAGGCTGGAGCATCCTGTCCTTGGCGGACTGCAACCTGTGGAAGAGTGCTGCAGCAGTTTTGGGAGGACTGTTTGCCTGTGGGAGGGACTCATGTTGCAGTTTTTTTGGGACTACTGCTGATCATGAGATTGGAACCACACTGGAGAAGTTAATGGAGAACTGTCTCCTGTAGGATGGGATTTCACAGTCTCACAGGGGAAGGACTCCTCTCCCTGAGCAGTGGAAGAAGATCTGGGGTGACAAACTGACTAAAACCTCCACCCCCTCTCTCCATGTGCTGTTGGTGGGAAGGACAGAGGCATTGGGGAGAAAAAAGCGTTTTTAAAGGCTTATTTTACTTCTCATTATCCTCCTCTGATTTTGTTAGTAATAAATTTACTTTGCAACTTTAAGTTGAGCCTGTTTTGCCCTTGGAGTGTCTTCTGGTCCTTATCTTGGCTCATGAACACTTTGTTAATTTTTTTTCTCTGCTCTGCCCAGCTGTGGCAGGAGAGGGTGAGTGAGTGGCTTTCATGGGTGCCTGGAGTTTGGCCAGTGTCAAACCACAATGGTATTCTAGGTAATCGTTCTAATTTCAAAGACTGACTTTTTGCTCTGGGAGGGACTGGAGGGATATAGTATGTGTGGATGGGAGGTGGTGAACATTCCTGAAGGGGATTAATTTTGAGGTGACTTAGCTTTGATCCTTTCCATCTGCAGGTTGGCTTGTTTTAGCTTGCTAATATAGGGATAGCAAATTCCCGCCTTCCTTTTATGTTTGGAAAATTGCTTATAGCCCACACATGACTCTGTAATTGGGGAGAGATTGTTCATTCTTGCCTGCAGGAAGACATTTCTCTGTCTGCTGACATGGAGTTCCAGACTAGATTGAGGGAATGCAAGAAAAATGTAGATGGGAAGCAGGGCTGCACAACTCCTAAGCTACAACTCTTGAAGGAATTGACACTAATTGTCCAGAGCAACATCATGTATTGTGCAGAATGAGGGAGGTGAAATTTCTCAGTAGCACTCTGAGCCTCCTCTCTGTCTCAGTATATAATGTTGTGGTTGTCTGTAGTACTTGGTTACTGCATAGACACTTTAGTGAGTTTAGGAAAATTTTGTTTATTGACAGTCCACAATAGTTCACTCTCATGAACATGTTTTTCTTGTTTATTTCAACTTCAGACCTCTTAATTGTGGGTAGGAGGGATCATATACATTTAAATTACCTGAAAATAGACAAGGGGCTGGTGATAGCAAGTTTTATGCTCTGCTTCTCAACCAAACATCTTAAAGACTGTTAAGCTTGTTTTCTGTTGAACTTGTGTTGCCCTGCCTCCTCTCAAGTTGCTCTTTTAAGTCGAGATTTTCCAAAAGACTGAGGATTTTCTTTGCATTGTATTTTCTCAGAATTCTACTTGGCTGCTTATCTGCAGGTAAGGTAGTACTGGTTGGGTTACAGAGATATTTAATCCGCTACCTCTTCCCCACCTCAGAAGACATTTAGAGAAGTTTTGTATGTGTGCATGTGTCCTTTAGAACTTTTTGTTTCTCTAAAGTTACAGAAACTAGCAGCACATAAGTTAGAGTCCTGGCATGAGCTTATAGTGTTTTTTTAGTGGAATTTCCCCCAGTGTTGCTTCTACATTTAAAGATTTTAGGAGTTTGCTTTGGATTGGGATAACTCTTTGACTTTTTAGTATCTCAAGAATTTTGTTCAGAAATGTGTTTGACCAAGGTCATGTTCTAGGATGAAATAAATGTAGTCTGTCTAGCTTTGATTAGATGACTTACCTTGATGCTTTTGTCGTTTGTAGCTCATTCTAGGTGCATTGAGGTCCTAAGGAAAGAATATTAAGCACTGTTCTCACCCACCTCACAGAAATTTTTTTAAAAGAAACCAGGAACAGTTTAAACCTCCCGAACTCACAGTGACTGTCACCTGCTGGTAGCTGGGCCACAGCTAACAAGAGACTGTGTATTTGAGGTTAAATTTGAGTAAACCAAATAAAGCTGCTTTTTTTTTCCTTGTATTTGAGAGATCTTGGGTGATACAGTCGTGTTAAAAAAAATTAAAAGAATTGGCAGTTTTGCCATCTGCTACCATTTTTCAGGAGCAGTAAGTGGTTGCTATCAATTGAAATGCTTTTTTAAAAAATGTCTCTTTAAGAAAATAAACTGATGACTAAAGGAAGTTGAGTGAGTCAAAGAAAATGAACTGCACAATAAATGTGTAAAAATGAATTTACTTTTTTTTTTGAGGACTGTGTTAGGTATTAGCACCTATTATATGAGGACCTTTGGGGGACCTTGGAGTATAATGATTTGTTGCTGTCTCTGTGGAAGTATTTGCTTCTAGATTCAGATAGGTCAGTCAGTGGTGAAGAGGAAGCCTTAACATAGATTGTGATGCAAGTAAGCATTGCATTAGTAGATTATAAGTTATACAAGTTTATGCTGACTGGAATGCTTGGAAATGATTGCATGAGTTGGACAACTAGAAGACTAAACTTATTCTGATTCTGCTAGAAATTTTCACCTTGCTTTCCTGAGACTGAGCTCACTGGAACACTGAGTTACATGAATGAAATCTTAATCTCAGTTCAGGCAGCCTGATGTTTGGCGGATACTTCACATAAACCAAGAAGTCTGTAAAGGGTTGTCTCCTTTTCACAAAGCACATTCAGTCAGAGAGAGATGGTTAAACACAGCCATCCTTCAAGAGGCAGAGTAATAGATAATAAATTTTCTGCAGAGTGTTACTATGACAAGACATATCATTTAGTCTGAAGACATCTGTCTGTACTTGCAGCACCTGCAAGCAGTAAGAGCAAAAAGGGCATCTATATGTTGTGGTACAGGAATTATACAATTAATAGGTTTTGTATATGTGCATGTTTTGCATGGAAAAGATTAATTTGTCATGGTTGAGCGAATAGAATACAGTAGTTCAGGTTAATAAATTGCAGAATTCGGTTTGGCTTAACTTTAAAGAATTTTATCACTTATTCTAATAAAAATACTTCATCCTTTATTTGCTTGCAAAATAGTATTTCTTTGTTTAAAACTATCTGCACTGGTATTGATGTCTTACTATCTATTCTATTAGCAGTAAACTTTGATTTCAGAGTTCAAGTTGCCATCCTATAGAAACACAGTGTGATTGTGACTGTATGGAGGATGTTGTGGGACAGGTTGGAGTCTTGGGTGGACATGGTGAACTATGGTGTGTTAGGTTGTTCAAGGTGGTGAAAGAATAACTGGAAAGCAAAAAGGTGGACAATTAATTGCAGGTAGGGAAAGGTGACAGTTGCAGTCAGTGTAATAACAGGCTGTGAATTGAACTTAAGCTGAACTGAAAACTGGTTTGAACAGCTGTCTGGCTTTTTGTTTTCTTTTACACGTTTCCCCCTGTGCCGCCACCTTTCCTTCTGCCCTCTGTAAAAAATTCAGACTTAGTGGGATCTGGTACAGGTTTGAAATTAAATGTTGCCTTCATCTCTGGTAATAACATAGGGAAGCTTATTCAGATGCTTTGGTAAACATTTCTGTTTCTCGTTTAACTGTTTTTTTGATGTACAGAGGAGAAATGAATATACTTAGAGCATACCTATGTGGCTGTGTAGGGGTTAAGTGCTATTTAAAAATTGTTTTAGTGAGGGGAAAAAGGTTTCTAATTGTTGTGAAGTATTTTTGGAATTTGCCCTGTCAGTTAGTAATATTTCACTAATTAAAGCAACCCTTTATTTAAAACAGGCTCACAACAGTTCATCTACAGGATTGGCTCGTGGGCAAACTGAGGTATGTTCATTCATCAGTGATTCAACATATTTTATATGCTGATGTTTCTGAAGTAATGCTTTTAACTTGGAAGAAGGTAGTCACATCTGTGCATTCCTTGTGGTTTCTCTCCTGCTGAGGGTTGCAGCTTATAAAAAATTTTACTGCCTTACAATCTTGTGTGTAGTGAAAATTAACAAACAAAACAAGCATATAGTCACTAGGCTCTCTTTGGCTGTTAGTATCAGGTTTGTTTGGCAACATTAAGACATTATAAATCTTTGCTGAAAGAACATTGTGAAGAGGCAGCTCTCTCTTTTCCCCTTTCTCTTATGTACACTCTTGCTTGGGAGAACAGTGTGTGTTCTGACTGTAGTTTGCTCAATATACTTATATGTGTTTGCAGAAAAGTGAGTTCTTGTTCAGAAATTCTACTTTTGCTGTAAAGGAAAGGACAGGACATGGCCTATGTTGTACAGTGACAGTTGAAAAATTTTACGACTTTTCCTGCCCTAAACTTCATTATACAAAAAAAATCACATAATTCTAAAAGGTCAACATACAAATCTTGAGTACACTTGCAGGTGGTGTTTTTCTAGTATTGCAGAAACATTGCTTTCTCTTAGTTGCTTTTTTTTTTGTCAAATAGCTTGCTGCTTGTTAAGAAGTCTACTTTGCCAGATAAAAATATTTTGAAAGAGTAGAACCTCTGACCATCCAGCTTTTTGGGTGAAATCTATTGAGTGATGAAGACCTGCTTAATACTTAGGCTGGACTGAGACTTGGTAGCTTTTTTTTTGAAAGATTACCTCCTCTTCATTAACAGATGATCGCAGACCCACTTCAGGTTTTGACAAAACAATATTTGTGCTTTCCCTTCACAACATTTATAAAAAGACCAGCCTGCAGACCTGCCTTATCAACAGACCTGCAAACAAAGATGTCCAGGCAATAAAGATGCTTCACAAGTTTTAGTTGATCTTAACGGCAATATTGATACACTACATGATATACTCTGTAATAATGAAAATGTTACTGGAATAGTTGGATGTCAAAACTAACTAAGCCTTTTAAATAAGCATTCTGTGGTCTCACATGTTTTGTGTTATAAGTTTCCCTGAAATTCAGATTTTGGCAAGTGTATCATGGGGCTATTGCTTTTTTAAATTGCTGTGATCTAGGAAATTACCTTATTTGAAGAATCTATTCTAGAAGTGCCTTCTATTATTTTTATGTGGGGCAGAAGGAGTAGTAACTGCTCTGATAATAGATGAAACCCTCTAAAAGTGCACAAAAAGAAATCAACCTATGATAAAATAGAAATTATGAGGGCTTTAAAGGAAACTTATTTTTCTGAGAAAAGAGTAAAAAAAGAAGAGTACTTTTCCAGTGTGCCAGTATGAAAGTACCCTTGGTGCTATAGATGTGAATGGAAACCAATAATCCCTGATGAAGTAATACTGATGAGATTGGGGAGTATTTGATAGGAGTAAGGATTTGTGGAGCTTTGTGGTTGGTAGAAGGAAGAAGTTGGTGTTTCAAGTGGGTTCTTTGGGCCTTTGAAAAGCATCATGAAAATCAAGTTAAGCATGTGTGTTGGTGAGTTTTTCTTTACTTGCTTGTGATAAGAGGTTCTGATTTAAGTGCCAGAGAAATAACTAAGATAGCTATTTAGAAATTTAAAGCGCATGGTTTTTTGACCCAAAAGGAAAGAGCAGATCAGTTGAGTTAAGCAACAGTTGCATTTTATGTAATTGTTTTTCTTGATGTAATAGTTAAACTATTTGTCCTTGGGTGAGTGTCCAAGTTAATCAGCTACAGAACATGCACTGTATCATAACTCCATAAATGTGTTTGATTTTGATTTCCACAAGAGTTTTAGGTCTTGCAGCTGAATGTGATCCTTGTACTTACGCCATTTTATGTTATTCTGGTTCATTCATATGGCAGAGGAGAGTAATTACAGTTCCAAGCCTCAGGCCAGTAGCAACAAATCTTTTCCGGGCTGGATGAGAACATACAGTGGTCCCAGTTGGTTGCAGCCTACACCAGTCAGTGACCAGAATTTATGAAATTTGTCAAGATGGCTATTTTCCTGTACTCTTGCTGGAGCTAAACATTTGAATGGGAATAGCTAATTGAAAAGGTGGAGACCATTTGGACAGGCTGGCCAAGGGTGTTATCCTGTCTCCAGCTTGTGACTGATGTGACTGTGAAAATGATTATTAATAAGCTGGGAATAAGGTTAACTTAAATGAAATTCTTTCATGTATTGAAATCTGAGGCTCAGTGGACGTAGGTATAGTTATGATTATTACCTTGCTATTGATGCATTCTTTTACCATAACATGGTACACTTTGCTGCTAAGTTTTTCTTTACTCTCTCAAATAGAGGTAAAGGTTGAACCTTGCTGACATGGCAAGTGCTTTCCCTTTCTGTGTGGCAGAGTGTGAGTGAATCTTGTGCTCAGCATGTCTGCCAAAGCCTGAGCAGCCTGCTTTCCATACTACTGGTTCAGGTACCAGAGTCCAAAGGGTGGTTAGAGCTGGAAGCAGTGTGCAGATTGGAAGAGGAGCCTTATTTTGCTGTTTGTCACAGTGAGCAATGTGTCTGTTACCATCAGGCAAACCTTGATTTCTCCTTAGCATTTTTAAAAGTAGTTATGCATTACGAAAATGTTGTCGTGTTATGAATAGTTAAGAATGTTATGAATGTTATGATAGTTTTAACCAGGGAGTTTTGAGACTAGTGCTTGCTGGATTTTGTTTGTTTGGGTTTCTTTTTTGTGTGTCGTTCATGTTCTTCAGTAAAAATACAGACTTACCTAGTAACTGCACTGTCTCAAAGTTTCCTCTGATTTGGCGAGTGTGGGTTCTGTATATTATCTGTGGTTAGTAGCAATAAGGGAATGTGTTCGAGGCTTTGATCCAGTATACAGCTTTAACATGAAATACTTGTGTTCAGTGGTTGGTATCACCAATCTTATAATATCAAAAATAAAAAAAAAATAGAAGGTATGCAAAATCTACAGTTGCAAGTAGAGTGTTTTTCATCAGCTTGTGTTTTCAAAGACCACACAAGAACACCAGGATAAATACAAAATATGACTAACCACAAGTTGTCTGCTCTCCAGTGAAATTAATGAATTTGCATTCTAGAGCAGGATTGAGTAAACATTTCTGAGTTTTGGAGTGACACTTATTCTATACAATTTTTTGTAGAAGTCTGTGTAAATATTAGTTAGATTCTGAAACCTGAAAATTGTTGATTGTAACTTGATGGAAAAAATTGTCAAAGTTTTGGTAAAAGCAGCTGGAAAAAGTGAAACTAAATGTTATGAAAGAAATTAAACTTTAACCAACAGTGCACAATGGAGATTTTAATTTTATACATGAGGTTCTCTCCTCCTTCCTAAATTATTGAATAAAAAGTTTTATAAGCCAAAAATATTGAGTCTTCATGTTTAATGAAATGCAAAAAATGTTTCTAAAGTTGTTACATAAAATACATTGGTTTAGATTACCATTTGGAACAGTCTTAACTACATTAAGTAAGATAAATTTATAAGAAGAGGAAATGGATAAGGACGTAATTCCAGGCATACACATAGTGTTGTTTTCAGTACGAGTTACTATCATTAGTGCAGATGGTAATCTGTGTAGGATTGCTTGTTTAACTAGAACTGTTTACACATTGAAGCAGGAGCATTTGGAATATCACTACTTCTGACCTAGAGGAATAAATTGAAGTACCTGCTTTGGTGTGGAGAGCATAGGTGTTGAGTGAAGATATTTTGGCCACAGGTGCTGGTCTGCACTCTGTTCCTTGCTTAGTGCAATTCTAGCCTTTCAAAGTATAACAGCCAGGTAGACTTCATGCAGTCATTCATACTGTCTTTGTCAGTAGGACCTATGAGCCATGCTGATAGTCTGGGTTAAAAGAAAGTAGGTAAATAAGGATAATGTGTGAGGAGAGGAAGAAACTGAACTGAGATTGCCATTTCTTCATCCTGCTGAATGCTTTTAAGGAGATCTTCCTGCAGACTTGGAAAGCTTGTTATCTTCTGCTTTTGAAGATGTAACAACCTGATTGATGACCTCCCTGATAAATGCACTTTCAGTGTTTATGCTTCATTAGTACAGCAGCTGCTGAATGCACATATATATGGAGTGTGCAACTGTTAACTTCCTTAACTCTGTGTACTTCTATCCTGGATGCTGATTTTTTTTCTGGAGGATAGTGGGTAGAAAAGATATATCTGAAAGATACCACTTCTGTGCTGCATACATTACCTGCTTGAAGTGCTAAATTGGATGTGTGTTAGTGTAGCACACTTGCCTCAAGCAGCAGGATTGTCAGGGTAGGAGAGAAAACTCAAGCTGTGAGCCTAAATGAAATGGGTAAAAATATTTACTGCGTTAGTATCAGTAATATTTCTTCTGCTTCTTAGTCACCAATTTAGTGACGTATGCCTTTATTCCTCTTAGCTATTTTTTTCTGGACAGTGTTTTGACACATAGCTGCTTCTGTCTGTCCTTTTTCTAGTGCAGGTCTGACTTCTTTTGCTTTCTCTCCTTTCTTTGCAGAATTTAGTAAATTTTCTGGTTGTTCCTTGTCAGATTGTTCCAGGTTTGCTTGTTAAATTTCCTTGGTGTTTCTTTGTTTTTTTTTTTTTTATTATTGTTTTGTTTGTTTTTAATAGCTGTTTGTTACCACATCAGAAATTGCTACAAGAGAACTCTTGGTAGCTCTTTGGTATTTGGCCTTGTATCTGCATTGTGTCACGAGGGGGTTAGGTTGCACATTGCTGCGGTCCTTTGTTGCTTCTGGAAACAGGCTCATTAGAGACAGTCAAGACAGAGAGAGGAAACATGCGTGTAAGCTCAATGTGTTTGTGTACCTGCAAGAATTCATCTGCAGTGGGAAAAGATTTGATTGGAGAGTCTATGTGTAAGATGATTTTAAAAAAAACCCCAAAACATTAGCTGGCAGCATTTCAAGGGTAGATGCCTGATGTATCTGAATTTTAACTTTTCTTATGCTCTTCATTTTTTTTGTCTGTGAACAGAATAAACCAAGTATGTTCAGATACAGCCTTTTTTCCACTGTTATTTAAATACGTGAATTCTAGTCTTGAGCTGTCTGGTTCTGACTATATGGGAGTTCCAGTCATTTTGTAATAAAAGCAGTGTTATTAGCCTCAGAGAAGACAAGGTCTGTTCATTTAACAAAGAAGAAAAATAGCCATTGACAAACGCTGAACTTTCATGAAAAGCGAAGGACAGTCCTTTGCTTCTTTCAGGAAAAGGATTTCCTTTCTACAGCATTTTCCCATACCGAACAAAGTGTTGGTTTGCTAATGAAATGAGGATAAAATGTAGAAGTTTTTCAGGGTCTGGAGTAATGATTGTCTTAATGGACTGTTTGTCTGTCTCCTAATTGCTATTCCATTTATACAGATGCATGAGCAGCGGCGAAATTGTGTTAAATTTTGTGTTAAAACAAAAATCCAAAGAAGTGATGAAATGAAAAGATGAGAGATCTGATGCTATTTTGTGTGAGAGGAGTCAACCTCAGGCTCCCCTGTTTGTTCCTGTTGGGAGGAGTGGGAGTGAACCACTGCTCTGTACAGGTGACTGATTCCTAGGGATATTAAGATAAAAGAGAGCAGTGAGGATTTGGCTGGAGAAGGACAAGAGGGTTGCGTCTCTCCAGCAGGTGTATTGCGCTGCCTCCATTATGCTGGAAGGAATGTTGGGCTACTAATGGGCATGCATTCAGACAACTCCAGGTGAGGCTTTCCTTAAGCAGCTGTTACCTTCCTCTGTGCAGTTCCGGACCTATTACTTTCTGGGCTGAAATCACAAGACATATCATAATTTTTGGAAAACTGCAAACATGATGAAGTTTTATTTGTTGTTTAAAGTTGGAGGTGGTCAACTTCAAAGTTTAAAAAGGGAAAAGAAATTTACCTGATTACCAGTCTTTTCCAAACAATTTATTCTCTTATATTACCTCTGCATCTTGTGGAAATAATTTTTCGAAGAAAGCTGATTCTGATTTGTCTCAAGAATTTAAAACTTTGAGAAGAGCACCTGCAATTGATGAAGGACCTTAATGGCCAAGATGAAGCACCTCCTCTTAAGGTGAACTGTCTAAAATAGACAAATGTGCATGAAAGAATAGTACATGAGACATAGAATCTCTTATTAGGGAGTGGTGAATTTCAGTTATTTCAGCCAGTGTATTTTTTTTGGTGTTCTAATTCACCAACATCACCTATTCTTGTCATGTAGCATAGGTTCTGCAATATTTATATATTCACTGGCAGTACTTGTTGATGTACTTAAATGTGTGTGATAGGTGTTTAGTTAATGTAATTTGGCTAAAATAGCACTACTTTTGAAGCAATAATGTTTTCCAAGAAATTCTGATGTATGAGAGCTGCAGAGAATCTTGTATGCTACGCTCTTTGCTATTTCTGGGAAGTTCTTCATTGTGTATTCATATTCCTTGTGTAAGATTTTTGATATAATCACTTTTTATAGTCATCAAGAAGTGGTCAGCCCTGTTTAAGAGCCAGGTTTAGAGGGGAGATGGATAATGTATTACTTGGTCTGTATGTACAGCAGGCATTCTTAAATATCTTTCTGGAAATGAAACCTGCAGCAGATGTGGAGTACTGGTTCAGGAAAGCTAAAAAATGCTCTTGTACTGTGTGGAGAGTAGCAAAACTCAAAACTTTTGTTTCGTCAGTATAATACCAACTGTTGTATTCTGGGCAGCTCTACATCATCAGTATTTGCTTGAGGAATGCTAGTTATGGGAGTGTGGGTAACCTGAAGGATTTTATTCTTTGATTTTTCCTTGGGATCTTTAAATGGGCAGAAATCATGTGACTTCTGTGTTGCACTTCAAGTAAGAAGGAACAGAGGAAGTGAAGAAGTAACAGAAGTAACAGTGAGCAAACTTAACAGAAAGAGCTGAGAGGTGACATTCCTCTGGTGTGCTGTGTCTTTTTGTTAGTCATGTGATTTATTTATATAGCTTAGTTTTGCAAAGGTTTCCTTTTTTGAACTGGGGCTGAGCCTTTTCATCAAGACTTTGTTCAGTCATCTCTTATCTGAACTTTTCTTTTGGACATCACTTATGGACATTTCTCTAGCCTATAAAAGATGGTGAAATACCTATTCTGCTAATATATTGCTGTCCCCTCCCTCCATGTATGCAAAATAATAGTTGTAAGCATTATATCATCCAGTGGATTTAAAGCTACCTTGGAGAGTAGGAGAATGCACAAGGAGAGTCCGAGGAAATTGCAGTATAGGTTGGTAAGTTAGAAGATAAGGAATAGGAATTTGTATGATCACAGGTGGGAAGTGAACAAAGCATATTTTTGCTTTATATGATTCTGCTGTTATGCTAAGAGGCCATGTAAAATTCAGCAGGACTAAAGTGCCATACGGAAAGTTAATAGGGCTTTGTAAGTATGTTTATAATTTTCTTTTAGCTGGAATGTGACATGGATTTTTACAAGTTTTGGAGATGGAGAAATAATGTACTAACAGGTTTTGCCTTCCTCATCAACACAGAGTTATACCTGAAATAAATTATTTAATTTCAAAAGTCTAATAATTTTTGTTGAGATTTGTATTTTCTCGTAAGTATAACTTAGTCACTGCCTGGATGACTTTGTAGGGAACCAGTTCTGTTCAGCTAAGTGCCTTTTTTTGTTTGTTTGTTTTTAATGGAGCATGTATGTGTGTGGGTATAGATATATAGTTTTTTTGAAGATATTTCCTTGATTATTTAATAAAAGACCTAAATCCTCTGACTGCCGCTTTAAAAAATGGTCTGTTATCACAATTGCAGTTAACATGTTGGAAACATGAAGTTGAAATAAACTAATGTTGCTTAGGTCTGTTATTCTTTGAAACATTAACTGTTATGTTGTGATATGTTATTTGGGAATAATATTAGGCATACCTACTCCATAGGTGTAATGAACCAGTGCTAAGTCTCTGTCAAGAGGGAATTGCTGTACTGGTATTGCCAAAAACAAAGTTGTGGATCTTGACTGTTTTAATCTGTATTGGCTTAATTTCAGTCTGGAGAGTTTTTTGTGTAAACTGCGTTTGACAGATTTGCTGTGAATTTTGCATCTGATGATGTTTAGCCTCTAGCTACCTAATGAAAATGCTCTGTCATGAGTAGTATTTGAAATTCATCATTGCTGAGGATGCATCTATAATTTTTTACACAGTCTGCAGAGTTACACTGAGTTCCAGCTCATTCCAGCTCCAGAGTTCCAGCTTCATTAGTTTTCTGTGTGCCACGGAGAAGCATGGCAAAATATTTCCAGAATAATTTTCATAATGCTATCAATTGAGACCACGTGTAATTACAGTCTGTTCTTTGGGCAACACCTGAGTGTGGAGCCTGTGGTTCTGCACTGTTTTCTTCCAGTTCTTGCTCCTAATAATTATATGCACTTTAGATTCCAGTCTTGAGCCTCATAAAAGTAGCATTGCTTGGTGTCTGGTGCATTTGCTTTGCCTTCCCTCCCCACCCCCTGCCCCTCCCTTCTTTTTATATATATTTTTTTTCTTTTTCCTTGGTGACTTTCTTTGTGATTCTCTGCTAAAGCTGTACCAGGTGACAACAAAGAAACCTTTGTCTAGGCTTCTGTAGATTTCACACTAGGTTATACTGAGTTATTATATAAGGAGACTGTAAGTTGTGGGTACTGAATTTCCTAAATGAACTGTTTAACTTAATATGGGCTTGGAGAGCCCATAGTGGAATGTACCTAAAAGGCACAACAGGGAACAAACATGCATATTTTTAAATGCAGATGCCAAAACTGCAATTCAGAGTATTTACTAAATGCCACGGAGAAAAATTGCATTTGAAGTTTATGTTATAAATTAAATGGACAGATTGACTAATTGGTCAACTAATGTCAAGACCTACTTACACTAAACTCCAGTGTATAAACTGTGAGTTATGACAATAGTCCTTCTTTGAAATAGTGCAGGTGCCAAGGTTTGTGAAGAAGTGTTTGTTAGGTAGGAAATAAGGAGAAGCAGGCCTAGCTGCAGAATAAATTTACAGTGAAGTTAATCCATTAATTTCTTCTAAAGTGAAGCTCTGCTAAACTCGTCTTCAGAGATAGTCACAAACATGTCCCAAATGTAGAACTCTGCAGTGAAGAAGGGAGAATAAATCTAAAATGAGAATTGTGGTTTTTTTGTGTATAAGTTTACAGAGAGAAGCTGCATCAACCAGTGGAGATTGCCTTTTTTTTTTTTTTTTTTTTTTTTTCCTTCAATATAGAAGAGGCTGTGGAAATGAGGGACTCCCAGCTCATGGGGAACAATGCCCAAACCCAGTATGGCACAGAACCTCCTTGTGTTGGATTAGAGAATTATCCTGTGTGTAATGGTGCTTTTTCTTCCTCCTAGACCTCTGTCTCCTTAAAAGGATCTCCTGTAGTTTCAAAGGCAAAAAATCCAATCATGACAGAGATTTTTCTAAACTAATAACTTTAATCTGTTTGCCATCAGCTATGGTCCTATGTAATTCTGGAGTTCAGCTGTTCTTTTCCTTAATTGTTTATTTTTGATATGAATCATACTTTTGACAACATCTTCCAGTTTAACCTGAAGTAACATGCTGCAGATGTCATACAGGGGAATTTGTGCCTTTGATTTCTACCAGGAGTGATCAAAGTGTCTAATTACCCTGGCTTTAGCTAGGTTAGAGTTAATTTCTGCTCTGTAGCTGTTACAGTGCTGTGTTTTTGATTTGGTATGAAATGATGTTGATAACACACTGATGTTTTGTGTTTTGCCAAGTTGTGTTTATACTAAGTCAAGGACTTTTTTCTTCTGCTTATCTTATGCTCTGCTGGTGAGGAGATGAGCAAAACAATCTGGGAGGGAGTGTAGCTGGGAAAAATGACCTGAACTGACCAAGGGGATATGCCACACCATAAAACATCATGCCCTGTATGTAAACTGGGACAAATTACTGAAAGGGTGGCTGATCTGCATTCAGGAAGGGTGGTCTGGCATCAGTCAGTGGGTAATGAGCAATTGCATTGTGCATCACTTATTGTTTCCTTTTTGTAACAATTATTATTTACCTTTGAAAATAAAGTAAAATACAATAATAATTATTAATAAATTGTTTTAATTGCAACGTACAAGTTTCACAGCAATTCTTCTTCCCAGTCCATTTGGGGTTCAGGGGGAAGAAAGAGGGAAGCTGACGCAGCAGCTGTGTGATATGTAGTTTCCATCTGGGCTTAAATCACAGCAGACCCCTTCCTGGGTTTTGGCACCAAAAAGACTGTAGTGGGTTGACCCTGGCTGGATGACAGGCTCTCACCAAAGCTTCTCTATCACTTTTCTCTGCAATTGGATGGGAAAGGCTCATGAGATAAGGACAGAGCGAGATGACTCACCAAATGCCGTCATGGGCAAACCAGGCTTGAATTAGAGATATTAATTGAATTTACTGTTAACAAAATGAGAGCAGGCTAATGAAGAATAAAGTTAGACCTTAAAAATACCTTTCTCCACCCACTACGTTTTTCCGAGCTCTACCTCCTCCCTGCCAGCAGTTAACATCAATTGATGACAAATTGTTTTTGCTGCTGTTCAGGGAGAGTCATCTTTCCCCTGCCTCTAGCATGAGGTTCTTCCCATGGAAGACAATGTTCCACAAACCCTGCTGTGAATCCATCCCAGAGGCTACAGTTCTCCATGAACTGCTGCAATGTGGGTTGATGTTCCGTGGGTCCTTTGAGAGCAGCCTGCTCCAGTGTGAGTCCTCCATGGGGTCACAAGTCTTACTAGGAAACCTTCTCCCTCCTCTGCATGGATCTGCAGGTCCCTGCCAGGAGCCTGTTGTGGCAAGGGCCTTCCACAGGTTCACAGCCTCCTCTCAGGCATCCACTGCTCCAGCGTGGGTGTTCTCCATAGGCTGAAGGATTTCTGCCTCACTGTGGTCCTCCATGGGCTGCAGAGGGACAGCTGTTTCTCCATGGTCTGGACCATGGACTGCAGAGGAGTCTCAGCTCCCATGCTTGGAGCACCTCCGCCCCCTCCATCTCTACTGACCTTTTATGTCTGCAGAGTTGTTCCTCTCATGTATTCTCACCCTGCTCTTCTCTGGCCAAAATTATATCTGCACAATAACTTTGTTCTTAAAAATTTTATCAAAGAGGCATTACTATAATTTTTGATTGGCCCAGCCTTGACCAGTGGTGGCTGTCGTGGAGCTGGCTATCAATGGAGGAAGCTTCTATCAATTTCTCACAGAAGCCAGTGCTGTAGCCACCCTGCCCACCAAAGCCTGGCTGTGCAAACCCAATATACTGTGAAACACTGTATACAAATCAGTTTAATTTCTCAAATGTTTCATCCACTATTTCATACTTCCAAGGATGTGGACTAGTAGATTAATTCTCTCACTAATTTCTGCTGTTTAATACACCTTACCATTGGAAAGTTTTTCTTGAAAGTCCAGACTAAGGTTTATTCCTGTAGTCTCTAATTTATTGTTTATGGATGTAAGTGAATTATCTTGGCTTTACACTGTGAGTAAGACCAACAATATTTCCTGAAGCTATTCTCAAGATTAAGCTGTGAACCCCCAATGGTGGTAGCCTCTGAGCCCCTAGACTGCTCAGTGTGGTCAGTTGTTGCGATCTGTGTTCCTAAGGACTTCTGCGGAGTTTTGGATAGGCCCATGTGGAAGCTGTACTTGAAAATTGTCATTGATTTTTACGACTGTTCTTGTGCCTGTCATGGAGTTGTGTTGCAGTTACTTTTAGAGTCAGTAAACCTTTTGCCTAGAGCCATGTTGAGTTGCTTAAAGCCACAAAGAAATCTTGTGATACCTCTTCGTGTTACCTTGTGCGTTGCACCATGTTGGGAAACTTTTTCAACTGACGTATGGGTGGAAAGCTCAGCACAGGTGTTAGTGTTGAATGCAGGCTTGTTTGCAGTATTTTAAGGACAGTAAGGTGAAAGTGTGTATGAAAATGAAGAAATATGAAGAGCATTTGGAGGTTTTCATGGTCTGGTGAAATGTATTTTTATTTCTGAATAAGTAACTGATATTTCCAAAAAGTCTGCCAGTGAATGTGTATGTTGTTCTGCACCTTCTAGTAAAGATAATGACTGTCAAAGGCTTTTGGAAGCCTCCTCTGTTTTTCTACCTAAATATTTCCTAAGTTATAGAAGCCATAAAATACCCATTGCAAATACTATATTGACTTTTTGATTCTGTCCCCAGTTAGAAATTTCATAATTGCATTGTATTTCAATAAGATATTTCAGCTACTGTGGAAATAATGCTACTTTAAACTAGTGTATATTTCTTATGCAGAAATGAAACAAAGGGATTTTTAAGTTATCTTTAACTAAATTGGCTACTGTGAGAGAGTATCTAGGCAATGTTTAACCAGTTTAAACTGAACCAATGCTAGTTTTTACATTGATAAGAGCTTAGAATGGGTGCATAGACATTATTCTGTATTTCCTCTTAAAAGATAGAGAAAGTTACAGAAGGAGTTGTGAAATTATGATAAAAAAATGAGTGCAGTGGCCTTGTCCTGATATGGATGAGGTTCCTCACATTCTGTTGTCTCCTACACTTGAGAGTGGAAAGCTTATGCTATAGAGCAAGAGCAGGGACAAGAGCGAGTGAGAGCACTTTCATGTTACTGCTATTATACTGCTAAATGTAACATGACTGTTAAATTGTACTATATACAAAAGTATACTATTAAATTATTTTATATATATATGCTACTATAGGTAATAACACTGTTATTTTTATTTTTAATTTATTTATATTTCCCTTAAAATTGTGACTCAAAAGCTGAGTGAAGGTCTGATATTATTCTCCTTGCTTCCAGCCTCAAGAAGCAGCTTCAAGGTCTCACACCTTCAAAAATAAGTCATTTAAGAAATCCAGTATCTGTGGAATCTGCAAACAAGTAATTGATAACCAAGGAATTTCCTGCAGAGGTGAGTAATACTTTCTTGCTCTGTTAAGAAAATCAGTTTTATATTAATGTTAAGTTTCTAGGAATACATGTTTCTGGTAATTCCCCTTGAACTAAGTTACCTTTGGTTTATTTCCTTCCTTTGTACAGTAACTTTCCCTGCTACTGCCAGGGAATAGGGTGCTGTAGTTGGTAATTGGACTTGTATAATCAGGTGCATTTACTACTAGGCTATTCAGGCAGAATGAGGCAGTGCCTTCGAGGATCTGTGAGGGGCATAGTGACTGTGTGCAGTGGATGACACATGGCTCTGGAATTCAGACTACAAATGAGGAAGTGTGTGACCCTTGCTCCCTGAGACATGAAGGATTTATCTGTTAATTTGCAAAAAAAAAAAAAAAAAATCACAAGAGCAGTTGTCTATTTACTTAATTTTTCCATTTGCTTTATTCTCTGTGTAATCCTTAGTCATTCAGTTTAATCACTCACAGAAAGAATAAAGATCTGGATAACATAGTCTAGAGACTTGCTGCCTGCAGCATTGCTGCCTGCATGTTACTGCTGTTCTCCCTCACTCTTCTCTCTTGCTGTGTGGAACTGCACATGCTTTCCTCTTCTCCATAGGATACCTGTGATAAAATTGAATATTGGGAAAGCTTAATAGGTCTCTTCTGCAAGTTGTCCAGGGATAGGGCTTTTGATCCCCTGGTGTTCTGTCTGGTTAATGTTTGACTCCTATTAATTCTATGTTAATCAAACAGTTTCTTTAACTGCTGTATGCATGGTTTACTTCCCAGAATGAAAATGTTATTGTCTGTTCATCTAAAAAGTAGTTGCTGTTTTCACTTAGAGGTGTTTGCACCAACTTCAGATTCTAGCTGGATCTCCTTCTTCCATCTCCCCCCTTCCATGTTCTTCAGACACCTTATGAGCCCTCTGAGGGTTTGAGAGGGAGGTGTGAGAGGATATGGAAGGAATGTGGCCATTTTTTGAGATACAGTGCAGTCTGCAAGTGAACAGCTATATATTAAGCATTTTAGCTGTCATCATAGGAGTGGTAATTATGTATACATTTCTCTAAATTTTTTTCCCATCTGTCCTTCTGGAGATTGGTTCCAAAGTTCTTAGGATTTAGTTGTTTTCAATTTAGCAGAAATAGTATTTTTGGAAGGAAGGCTGTTTAGTGAAGGAACTGCCTAAAGTGTGAAAAGTACTGTACCAGGAGAGAACCAGTACTTTGATTCATAGAATTATTTAGGCTGGTAAAGACCTCATTGAATCCAAATGATAACCCATCACTTCCAAGGATAACACTAGACCATGTCCTAAAGGGCCACATCTACTTGTCTTTTAAATGCCACTTCTCTCCAACACACTCCCTGTTCAGTGGCATTCATGTCTATGATACAGCTGTGTCTATATCTAAGTCAGTTTTGGATAATCTTCTCCAGGTTTCTGGGTGCAGTTTTCAGAAGGACCCCCTTGATTTATTACCTAGCCTCTTTTGTTGATGTGAGCATCAGACAGATACACCATGTTCTCTGCTGCTGTTACATTTTGATTGATGGTTGTTTGATACTTAATCTGTGGGATGGGAGCAAACAGAAGTTAGACAGTGAAGAGATGATTCCAAGTCGTTTCAGTTTAGTAAGAATCCATTTGTATTTTAACTTACAGCATGGAGTTTATAGAGCATAGTTTGGGAAAAGCAAGAACTAAAAGTTGTCACTTTCCTTGCTAGCGCTAAAACTACTTGAAATGTATCCTAGTACTCTGAAACTCTAATTAATATGAAGAAAAAGAAACTAGCCATTTCAGAGCCAAATCCTGGTGCTGCTCTGCTGCTTCTGGTAATTCTCTCTGATGTTGCAAGTTGGCACTGCAGGAAGGGAAGGAGGAAGAAAAGCTTATAGTTAAGAAATAGTTTATTTGTCTATTAATGAGAAAATCTTCCCTTTTAACAGTTTCTTCTCAAAAAATGACAGCTCTTTATGCAGATTGGAGGTTGCTTTCAGAGTATATCTTACCAGTTAAAGGAAAGTTACATGTAAGTGAAATGAGGTAGGGGAAAGCAGCAGATTGGTCAGTATATGGTATTTGCTGTTTTGTAGCAATGAATCATCTACTTGTTGTAAGAAAAAAGAAAAAAAGCTGTGAGTGGGTGTTGTGTAGCTTTTTAGTAGTATGTGGTTGTTATTTTGGGGATTTTTTTTACCCTGTCTTGCAAATGTGGCGCGTAAAAACTTGCTGTGAGCAATGGATGTTTGAATGAAAGGTACCCTTGAATGGTCTCCCTTTATCCTTTCATAATTCATTCCATCCCAGCAAAGCATACTCAGTTAGTTTTTCTACAAAAAAGCAGTGGCAAAAAGGAAAGTTGAAGAAGGGGAAGCTCCTGGCTCTTTTTCTGCGTGATAAGCATATTTGTCTTTGATACAGATTCATTATGAAGCAAGGACAAACAGGTGTTGATTGATTTCGACAGTACCTGCATATCTTGCAGTAAGCCAGAGACCGCATGACTCCCCACGTCTCTTCAGCACTTCCTCAAGTTTGAATGACCTGGTTTGATTTTCCCTGAAGTCCAGTATAATTTAGTTCACTGCTAAGCAAATATACATAATAATCTTGCACATTACATGGTTAGCAAAAGGCCACTAGAATTACAGAAGCCTTTTGATTTTTTTTTTAAGCTACTTTCCCTAAATGTTGAATGTTCAGTATTTTACCTCATTTGTAAACAAGCTGTCGTAAGGATGTAATTTCTGTCTTTACATATGAATTTCCATTTTATTATTTTTATATTTTATGTATATGAAATAGATGTTAAGGTTTTCTTTCATTTTTCCTTTTTAAAATATTTTTAAAAAATTATTTATCTTTGTTGTGATTAAATAATTTTTGGTGTAGAACAGAGAGCTCTGAATCTCTAGATTTCCTGGCAGTTAAAAAAACTGGAGACCAGATTTGGAAGATTTGGGTAATTTTAAATAAATAAGTATAATTTCACAGCTCTTAGAACATTGATGTGGTGGGTGAAGTAAGTGTGAAAAGTTCAAGCACTGCACAGATGTCTTTTGATGAAACTCCCCTCATCTCCAGTTTACAATTAAGTTACCTAGTTTAAGCTTAGCTGCTAGTAAGGCTTTACATGCAATACAAAACATTCCATGAACTACTTTTTGAATTTAAAGCAGTTAATGGTTGTTTGAATGAACTGAGTATCTTTTTGTTAATCTAATGTAGCTATGAATGTGTTGGTTTTGGAAATACGTATGTTGGAGTGATCCAAATGGCAGTCCTTGTAGAATTTTACTTCCTCTGTTGTTTTTCTTTTTGGTTTTTTTTGGTTTGTTTTTTTTTTTTTTATGAAGACCTTTTTTCTTTTATGCTTTGACTACATTTGGGTTTTGCTTTCTTTCTTTGAAACTTCCTTACTATAAACCATGTATAAATGTTAGCCAGAGGTGCCAAACTATATTGGCATCTGCTGCTGACAGTATTGTGAGCAGAGAAATGCTTACTGTGGTATTATGTACAAGCTGAGTGTAAAAAAGAATACAATTCATTTTCTTGTCTTATTTCTAAGATATTATACCTCTGTAAATATAAACTGTAAATTATGTTAACGTATGTTTCATTCAGTTGTTAACTGGCTTGCAGTAAGTCCTGGACTGTTTAATTGAGCAGGTTAATGATAGAAAATACATTTTCATCAAATTGCAATATCTGTGTTTAATCAAGTGCTTTCACATGCTTACAGACCATAGATTAAGATTCAAAGACAACTGGAGCTATTTTTCTTCTTTAAGAGGTTTGATACTTTCCTTTGAAATTCACCCACTTGTTTGTGGCTCTGCTGTTGTCAAATTGACTACAAAAAGTAAAATCTTCTGGCTAGTGATCCACTTAATACCTCACTTTCAGGTTAGTTGGAGTTACTCAATTGAAAAAAGCCCTCTATATTTAATCAAATTCATTGCTTATAGCAAGTCAAAGTACATTTTTATATTAAGACTCATATGGAGATGACATATTTATTGTTTGGGCATACTGTGTGTGTAAATATATGCGTATTTAATTTTACATGATTATATTGCAGGTGGTTTTATATACTTTGTTTTTCAGTAAGTGCTAAGACCAGTAATAACCTATGAGCATCTTCATAATGTGCAAAGCGCGTCTCTTGTTATAGTCCTGGCAGACAAACTAGAAAACTTGAAATTGAATTTGAATTGACAAACTAGAAAGCTAGAATTTGTATCCTGCTTGGGCTAGTGGCATTACAGTTGGCTCTAAATGGCAAAGAGTGTAGTGAGGTAGGAGTGTTTGTGTCAGTCTGATTTCCATTGAGTGATCCTTGTGAAGTAAGATCCTATAAGATGCTTACATGGGTGTGTTATGAGATCTATCTATCTATCTATCAATCATTTTTTTTATATATATACTCTAAGTTCAACATAACTAAGCCATCTTTAGTTAATTATTGCAATGGGCATTGGTTGATTAACTGTAAGACCATTAATTATGGCAACAGGCATATCTGTCTACTCATTGCGATGTTATAATGTGAGAAGTCTTTGAGAGAATGAGAAGATCATCATCAAATTAAAAGAGATTTTCATCATATCACTGTTTGCTCTCTGTGTGGTGTTTGTACACTTACATGTTTTCTTGAGGACTGATCCAGCAAATCGTAGTGTTTTCTGTGGGACTGTTTCAAGATGGCTTTAATCTCTTGTATGTGCGATTTAGATTCACCAAGAAGCAGCAGAAAACAAACCAGAAAACCATACTATCTTCCTAAGTAATTAACTTCTAATTATCTCAAAATTTAAAGCAGGATATACAGGTTATAGGATCAAATGGCATGGTCTGTTGTTGTCCCTAGAGAAGATTAATAACTTACAGGTTTGGTGAACTCTAAGAAAGAGAGATTACAAATTGGCCAAGCAAGGCTGAGTTAGGTAGGGAACCAAGCTCTTGCTGTAAGATTTCATTTGTCTGTCAGTTTTGTTTGTGAAGATGTCCAAGTGAGACTGCATTAATAAAAGCAGAGAAGTCTTTTTAGTGACTCCTCAGAAATGAGTGGATGTTGACCTCCATATGAGTGACACAGAGTGTACTGTCTTGGAAAGGAGAGTGAAAAAAGAAATGTGGACTGCAGCCTATCTGTGACATTGGAAGCTTGGGATTGTCAGTCCCTCTTCTCTTGACAAAAAGTGTACACAATAAATAGCAAGTTCCACTGGATTAGTGAAATGTTCTCTAACACAGCTCTACTAGATATTAATTAATATTTCAGTGCAGAGCTTAGCTAGTGGGACATGGAAACTATGTGCATCATGGAAGTTATGTGCATAACAACAGCAAAGACATGGAAGGGAAGAATGATTTAAAAACTTACTGGAGCTTATAGAGATACAAAAGAAGCCACTGTAATGAGTAGGCATTACAAAACTGGTACATAAGCATTCTGGCTGAACACACGCACTCTGGAGCTGAGAGAGACAGTAAATTTGGCATCCTTTGATGGCATATTGTTACCTCAGTGAGAACTCGGGGAGAGGGGAGATATTTTGGCAGAAATCTCTAAGGTAAGTTCCTAATAGCTTAAAAATAAAAAGTACGCAAAAATGCACAAGGCAAAAACCTGTGGAATGTTTAATGTTTGCAGGTGTTACATGATGTTTCAGAAAGTTGTCTGTAGAACCTGAGTTCCCTATTTGTTTATCTCAGAAGCACCAACTTCATCACACCAGAATTTGATCTGTGATTATTAAATTTATTTTAAAGTTAACATTTAAATCTTACTCTTAACTTTAGTGCTCCTAAGGTTTCTAAAGAGCTGCAACTTCTCTTTATTATGGCTAATAAATAATTAAATAAAAAGCAAATCTGATCCCCCCCCACCCCACAGTTTTTGCCAGAAAAGCCAATGACTGCCGTTTCATCTGATATTCCTGCAATTTTATAAGCTTAGCCCCCCTGATGGGAGCATAAAATTCCTAAATGTAAGTGGAAATTAGAATTATCTGCTCTGATAAGAAAATCTGAAATGAAATGGTAGTGTCTTTAGAGTATATAATTTGAATGCAATGAACTTGATATGCTATGTGAGGAGAGGAACCTCAAAGTAAATATTGGGGCATTTCAAAAACAACTTCATCTTTTTGTCTTCAAAACAAGGGGTGGGGCAGGGGGAACAACTACCATGGAAGGCAAAAATAATGTATAGGAAGATGAAATTTATTTAAAGAAAAGATGGGTGATGAATATTGTTTTAATACTGAAGAGTTTGTTTTGGTACATGAAGAAAGCTTCAAGACACTTAAAGCATGCTACAAGCATAACTCCTAGATACATTCAGGATCTGAACCCTATAAATAGGTAAGAGGAAGAGTTGTTAATTGATTTTACGCAGCATTTCCATCTGTTGTCATTAGTGAGATTTAAAAAATGCACTTGGAGAGCATGCCTACAACTAAGTACTTATTCATATCAGATCGATGATATTCAGATTGTATTGATGATTTCTTTTCATAGCCTGTATTGTGCTCTCATCTGGTGATGGTCTTTGTCACTTACATTTTCTGTAGGGGCTTAAGAACAACTGTGAATCGGAACTTCTAGACCCATAAGGTTTTACCCACATAATCTAACAATGTCTTACTTATTAATCTAACAGTGTTCTTGCTTATTTTGGAGATCACCCATTTTAAGCTGATCTCTTCTTAGTTTTCTTAGATTCTTGCTCTTAGCATAATTTATGCAGGGTATGTTTTCAAGATCCATCACAGACATTCAAGCTCTTGAGATCATACACTGTCTGCAGCTGAAGATAGAAGAAAGTCCTGGAGACAATCCAGCCATTTTTTGGGTTTCATGTGGGTTGCTGTCTACAGTAAACCGCAGCCTGGTTGAGATGGTTTTGTGGATGAAACATTGCAACACAGGGTTATCTTTTTAGCTGGAGGGAGGAGGTCTAAAAATAACCTTTGTTTCTAGACTGGAGTAAGGTTTAACAATTTCCTAATTGACTGGCAAGTGTAACTTAAAAAGATGGGAGAAATTTACTGTATGAGTATTTTTAAAAACATGGAAACATTTTCATTGTTGCTAGCATTCTGCCTTTGTAACCCTTTTGTGGTCAAGATTTTTCTACAAGACAGGAAGAAGGTGGGAGTAAAGGAAAAGAAAGGACATGCTATTGCAGCTGTAGTGCCAAAATACTTTCCTCTTAATAAAGATTGTCCACTGCTGTTGTTGGCAACAGCAAATGGAATATTTAATCTGTGGGAAAGTTCATTAACAACACTGTATTGCCCACCCACTAACAAAATGCTGAAGCTCTGCACTAATTACCCATGACTTCATCTTCAAAAACAATGTCACTGTCATGAAGTAGTGGGAGCAATATTCAGATGAGGAGACAATGCTTGTCTGAATATGAGAAAAAGAACAAAAGAAAATCAAGCATAATATCTGAAACACAGAAAATGCACCAGCAGATGATGCTGTAGTGTGGCTATTAGACTTGTGACATCTTAGGCATGTGACTTTGGTAACTTCTTAAAAATAAAAGTGTTTACTTTTGCATCTAAAGACTAGTATATACAGCTAGGCTACACTTCTTCCACCCCCTACACAAGGTGGGGTGGGAGAAGAAATGCACAAAACTGCCTCATAGGAAATTGCATACCAACTTATTTTTAATGCTGCAGGTAATTTTTGTGTGTCTCATTTTCATGCTGCTTTCCTTTTGACTTTTTTCTTAAGTTGAATCATTGCCAAGTTGGTAGGAATGGGTCAGCAGAAATGTGTGGTGGCATGAGTTTTTTCTAAAAATCTGATCACAGCATTATTAAACACTTTTTGAAATAAAAATAGCCACCAGACTGCAGTTGTAACAACATTTAATCCACAAAGCCATTTCAACCAGACTGGTTTACTGTAGCCAGTAGTCATTTGGGAGATTTTGGTCATAGGTAGCCTCCTCTTCTCCTCTGCCCCAAGGAGATCCTGTTGTGGTGGCCATACTTTCCATTTTCAGAAACCAAATCAAGGTATTTTAAGAAAAAGAAAATATATTTTCTTCAGAGCCAACGACAGGCCTGATATTTTGTGAAGGACATTTCCTGCAGGTGTGAACTGTTGCTCAGTAGCAGTATCACTGGCCTACATATTAAAATAGCCGGGCTCTACCACTTCTGTTACCCTCTGACACCTGTCTGTCCTGGTATTAAGAGAGAAGTCTGGAATTGGGAACTGTAAAACTTAAGTCTTGATTGCACAAATCTTTTTATTTGCTTTATATGCAGATTACATTCTGTTGTGAATTTTCAAGGACTTCTATTACTGTCAAAACCTATCTTTAATAGCATGTGTCTCTTTTGCTGACTTGGAGATGCTGAGGGAAGGAAGGCATCTTTCAGACATCCAGGCCTGTGGTCTGGTATCCCCAGTTTGTTGTCACCAGGAAGTTGAAGATTAATATCCAGGCCTGTACAGTGAGTGTTTTTGGAACGAGTAATTTTTCTTTGGGATTAGAAAGGCATTAAACTGGGTTACATCTCTTTGATTCTCTATATGCAAGTTTCTACCCCAGGAGTATTCCTGAATTATCTTCTTTCTACACTTGCCGTACACAGTGTTGTTTAAAAACAAACACACAAAAACTTGTCACAGAGAATCACTTGATAAAAGCTGTGTTTAAGTGCGAGGTTGTCTTTATAAACCAGCCATATTCACTATGTGTGCAGTGTGATGGAATATATGAAACATACTGACACAACATATGTTCATGAAATCCTTAGATGTGTCAAGGTGCAGAGCCCTTAGCTGAGAGAGAAAAGGTTAAGCTCTTTGTCCTGGTAAACCATAAATCATTCTGTGGTTAGTTTACAGCAGTAGTTTTTTACTTTGTAAATACACTTCTAATGATTTTCAGAGAGCTTCTTACACACAAGAATGTAAGAAGCAGAACTTTCATTTTACAAAACCTTTGGGGCTTATGACTGAAAAATATGACTCACTATGCTTATCCTTCCCAATTTACCCTGGCAGCAATATTGGTAACTTGCAGGAGTTAACACATTTTCATTTCGATACAAAGAAATGTCTTACCCTTACTCCCTTTTTTCCCCTGATTGTTCAGGAATTGTTTTGAAGTGCAGTAAATTGACTAAATATGTCTTGGTCTCCATTTTACTACTAGCCAGCATGGGACAGTTATTCTTGGAGCTGATGTTAGCATCCTTGAACATAAATTTGTAAAGTCTAGTATTTGATGAGAGCTTGTGTGTGGGATACAGACATTCAGCTGTTTCACTGAAGTAGCCTTGCAGAGTGTGGCATTAAGTCCTCTGCACTGTTTCAGGCATATTTTAGAATTGGAATACAGTTAGGCTGTAGTCCTGAGAAGAGCTGAGTGCCATTTCACTTGTAAGCTTTGCCTGAAGAATGCCAGCATTCAATATAAGATGCTTGTTGAGATCTTTTAAATGTAAGTTGCATGTGTTTTCCTTAGCATACTATCAGCATACCAGTTGTTCAGTTATTCGTAGGATTTTCTATTGCATGTTTGTTGCACTGAAAAGACATAGGTTGCACAATTATGGTATAATATTGCTCTTTTGGCCTTTGGAAGTAAATGCCTAGGCTAAGCTAAAACCAGCCTTGGTCTGAAGGGGTGCAGTCATCCAGGCAGCACTGTTCTTTGATGTAGCAGAATTCATTGTATTTAGAATTCATCATAGCTGTGGCACAATGAATTGTAAATAATGAAATATCAAACAAGTACACTTCTCTCTATAGGTAAACATTTAATTTGTTAGTGTTGGTGAAGGGAGGGATCTTTTACTGTTCATGATGCTAGCAGTTGTAATGGAGAAACACATATGAATTGCATTGTGAAAGGATGTGCCTGGCAAGGCAATGATGCTTCTTTCCAGTACTTGTCTATGCTTAGAGACTTGACTGCTGAAGCATGGCCTTATTCCATTCACACTTTCTTGATGTGTCTGCATGCTTACTTACAGCCAATTAATAGGACTGTCTTAATATCTTCATCTCTTTCAAATGCTGCTGCTACTTCTTCTGCCCTGCCCGTCTTCCTGCCATGTATGTGTATGTGTTTTATTTTGGTTGGGTTTTTTTGTTTGTTTTTTTTTTAAGATTGGTTTTAGCCACTGAGTGTATGTTTGCTAAAAGCAAGATTTCTGTGCTTTTTGGAGTATGTGTATGTATGTGTTTATATCTACAAACACATATACAGAACCTTATATTCCTAAAAATATTACCTTACCAGCAAACAAAAACTTGTGATGCTTACTGTACCTCAGTAGTACATGCGTAAATTACATTGTATGTTTTGAACACTTGAGCATCTGGTAAATGCAAAGAATAGTCGATTAAAATGGCCCCAGTCATTTAAAGTTTTGTTGTTCTGGGCAGAAACTAGTGAAATTCAAACCTGTCAAGAAAAGGGAATTGGAGTTTGGATCAATTATGCCTGGCGATCCATTTCTGTTGGGATGTAGCTGGTGTGCTTTTTAGGAGAATCGTATGCAATGAGCAGTTTAAAGTTCTCATGAGAGGGAAGATGGAGAACCTCCTTTCTGCATCTGAGCACAAAGGAATGCTTTGTTTGCTCCCAGCATCTGCACAGTCTGTGATCTGATCATTTTTGTTATCATAATCAGCTTTACTAGATAGTGAAGAAGAGAAGGTAATAGCTTAACACAGTCTAATCCATGCATGTACTGGATTTAGATAAGATTAAAGTATTTCTGGATGCTGAGGAGGAGTGAAGCAGTTTTTGTGAATCACATCTCTATGCTCAGAATGTTATAAATCTAAACAACTGAAAAAATACAGTTTGATTCAGTCAGAGAGCTTTACCTGACTGTATTTAACTAATTACCTGTGGAAGCTTTAGGCTTTTTTTCCTTTGAATCTCATAAATATAGCAATATAGCTTTGTGAAGTATTCTCACTTTAATTATGTATGGAGTTTCTATGCTGTATTTTGGTACTGCTAATGAATTTGAATGAGATGCTCCTGAAAGACTGGGTCTTGAAGTTGCTGTCCAGGTTAAGTTCACATCTGACTTAAGTGATTTGTTTCCAGAAAAACTGTAAGAACTTTGTGTTTCACAAGTGCAGAAAACACTGATTTTCTTGTATGTGGAAACTTAAAAAAATAATAAATTAATGCTTGCATTTAACATCCTTTATAGAGGCTTTGTGTTTTACATGAACCAGTAGCAAAATCATAGAAGTTGTAATGGAATGAAATCTGTTTTGTATTTCATCTTGCCTCACAGAAATCTATGTTTAAGCATCTATAAAGTAGATGAGACCTTGTCTGTAATATCAGGGCTTTCTGACAGATTCGCCATTTTATTCTTTTTTTTTTTTTTGTTATCTTTGTTTTTGGAAGAAATCTTGAAGTAGCTTATAGAATAAGCAGATACTATGCATATTTTCAGAGCATCTGTTAGCCTTTTGCAAAGTTAAAGCTAATCATACTGATCTAAAATATGGATTCTACTAAATAGACAGTTTTGGTATGTGAAATCAATTAATGAATTTAGCCATTTGTTCCCTATGCTGTCATGCAAGAAAATTGAGTTTTTCCTCATGGGTTAAGAGCAGCCTTCCATTTGCTTTAAAGTTGATAGAGTTTTTAAGTGGTATAGATCATTATCAATGCTAATAGTGTATTTGTGTGAATGTTAATAAATTTTAAGGATAAAGAAATTTGATCCTGTAAAGCACTATGAACGAAGAACTTGTTCGTAGCTTACATGTGGGGAAAATAAGTGAACATAGCATGTACAAGATAGAATAGGAGATGTGTCCGTAAGCCATACCTTTTTTTTTCCCCTGAGCAGTGACTGGAGCATGAGGGCTTTTCATTCAGCTGTTGTTGCACTTGAGTCTGAAATGAGTAAGAGAATTGCTGACCTCATGTTTTGGTAGTTGTATCTTTCCTGTTGGGTCAGGCTGCTGTGGAAGCACCAAGAAAAAAGCATGACTTTCATCTTCAGTGGTCTGAGGTTACACCACAGTTAATCTTCAGTTAAACCTCTATGGTATTCTGCAGCTTACTGATCTTGGAGATTGAATAAGTAAATTTTTCCTCAGTTTAAAATACAGGTTAGCTCATGGTAACCCGAAGGATGGACACTGCATGGAATTAAAGCACATTTCAGAGTAAAGGAGGAAGTGCATATGGAAAATCAAATAAAAACCAGCTTGTGTTAGATTATAGCTATTGTGCTTTGCGTCATAGTTACATCACTGCTCATCTGGCTGCTTTTTAAGTTAAATGCTGTTTCCTGAATCTAAAATTGCTGGTACATTTCATCCTTTCCTGCTCTTCAGAAGAAGGAATTTAAAAGAAATCAAGTGCTTTCTTCTTGAAAGTAATGTTTGCAACACTGTATAACCTAAATTTCATAATCAGAAATTACAGTCTGGCAAGTACTACTTGTCTGTGAATTTGAAGTCAGCCTGCTTTTCTTTGGTCTCTGGGGCTGCTGATACGACTAAGATTCAGAGGTTACACTGGGAACAATTTGATCTTACTATCTGTGCTATTTAAATGATAACACTTCTGGTATATGTGAAGCTTTAAAGGTAAGTGATAGATATTCAGCCCATGATGTTTAACCAGACATATGGTGTCATGAGCTGATAGAATGCACAAATCTGATAACACTGCTGTAATTAACTAATCTTTCAGGAATGGGTGAAAACTAAATGCATGTTTTCTTTTTAGTTTGGTTTTGTTTTGAAGTATGTAAATACTTTTATAGATAGAGACTTGAGTTTGGCCAGATCTCTTATAGAAAGCTGATCTAGAGAAATGGAGGGGACAGTTCACCTACTCTTTTAGTCATTTATGTGTTTTTTTGTTTTGTTTTAGTTTGCAAGTATGCCTGCCACAGGAAATGTGAAGAAAAGGTAAGCATGGTTTTTGGCCTCCCTTCTTGCTTTTGATCTACATGTATTCAAAGTTTAGACAACAAAATCTGTATGAATTTATTAAGAATAAGATGCCTAGCTGGGGTATTGTTCTTGCCACTAATTTGTGAGGAAAAAAAAATAAATCTATAGTTGAAAAATTAGCACCAGTGGTTGAGTTTCTCATTCTTCCCACAGGAGGAGATGTTTTAAGTTGAAAACATTAGGTTAAGTGGGTGAAATACAAACCACACAGTTCTGCCAGAAAAGGAAAAAAATCTGAGTGAATAAAGTATACATGCTGTTATAATCCAGTTTAAACCCAGAAAGACAAAGAACACTAATTCTCTGTGTATAAACTGGAAAGAATTTAGAAGGTTCAAAATATACCCAAAAATGAGATTTAAACCAAACAAGGTTAGATGTCAGTGCCAAAAATTTGGTGTATTTTATTTAATAGTAGAAGAGGCAGAGAGAAAGAAAGAGATAGATAAAGTGTGACTGGGGGGTGGGGGGAGAGAGAATGACAGGGGTTAGGTAGAAGCATATCACCCATCTGAGGGTTCCAGTGATGTCTCGTTGCGCCCTTCCATCTGGTCTTCTTGGTAGCAAGGGTCCCGCGCCATGCCACCAGAAGCTGAAGAGTATAGAATCTTGTGGATTAATACACACTTTGGGACACGTGGGAACACCGGTTTGACACTGTCCCTTGCAACACTGAGGATCTGTTGCATTATCTCTGGTGGTCTGCTGCAGGGTCTGGGGAGCCATTTGATGGGCCATGACACCCCCTTCTGCTGTGGATAAGCTTTCCGCCAGGAGAAGAGTCCCTCAGCTGAGCTGGTCTGCACATCAGAGGATGTTCACTACCTCTGACCAGAGGCCTTTCCTACGCACACCCAAAGCCTCTCTCCCCCACCCTTTGGTGCAAGAGTCTGTTCAAGCCTGGCAGCTGATAGCCCTGGGGCTGTGGTCTCATTGCTGAAGGTGCTAAGCCTGTGCTTTGTGAATGTCCCCAGTTCCTGAGTTTTATCTTATCTTCATCAGTGAGTGGTCCAGGGCCTCACTCTGAAGGCCTGTTCAGGGTGTGGTGGTATTCTGTGCAGCTTTTGTAAAACAATTCTAGAAGTCCTTCATGAAAATGTTTAAGTCAAAAACTGTAATATTTCAGTCTCTGACACATGCACACCTGTACGCCCCCATGCATGTGTGTATGCACACACCTATACAAATATATAAATATATAAAATTTGTACAACGGAGATTTAAAGGCAAACTTTTTGCATTGGGTTAGAAGAAGTATAAGAAGTATAAGCATATTATTACTTTTCAGTGATTACTGTAGATTCTGTCAGTTCAGTTTCATTACTTTAGAAAATCTTCAAGTTCCTTTCACACTAGACGAGATTGGTAGTTCCATGGTCTCCCGTGACTGACTTTCCCCATTGCTAGATTTGTGTAAATAAGAGACACAGATTCAGTCTGAATCTAGCAGTCTTGGAGGACTTCATTTTGCCAGAAGCACTTTTGTGGGGTAATATTCCCTTCTTTTAAGTTAAACTTTTGATTAGTACTTGCTGTCTATCAAAGATCTAGACTTAGTATCTGTGTTGTTACCTTGATATTTGCAAGCATTTGTTTAGTTCAGTACATCCAAGGTGTGTAACTAAATTCAAGAGAAGAATCTTTGCTTTGTGAGGGACTTGGAGATTTTTCAGGACATTTTAGGAAATTCTAGTAAATACAAGTGTCAGTTAGTTGAGCATCTCCCATTTTGAGTAAAAAGGGTGCATGTGCATTTGAAAATCACTGTTTTGTGTGGTATGCTGGGTAAATGCCGAATTCTGTGTTTTTTAATGAAATAAGATGAAATACACAGTGGTAATTAAATTTTAAGTAAGGTATTACCTTTTAAAGGGCTTCATTGCCTATATTAATTCATCTATATATATAATGTATAAATACAATAATGATTAGTAATAATACTATAGTAATGGTGGCCTGTTGGTAGAAGCAGAACAGTTTAGTAGAAAGATGTACTTTTTGTTAGACCAGATGATGTAATTTATCCCTCTTTGCACAGTAGCTTTGGTTCTCCACATTGTAATTACAGTATGGAGTTCTGCCAGTTGTACTAGAAAGAATCTGGTTTGTTGATAACATTGGTAGCTCAAAGATTTACTTGGGTAGTTGCTACATAGAACTAGAGTTTCCAGAAATTATGGTATTTAAATGATTCTGGAGACTGGTGTGGTTCTTTAAACTTGTTTTAGAGATGAATGATTTCATATGTGCGCCTTATGTTTAAAACAGGAAATTCATTTCAGCTCTTAGCCATTTGGGTGTTAACTGTTGGAAAGAGTAGAATATGGAGTGCCAAAAGCATGTAATAGCCTAACATCAAGATACTGACTGACATGTTTTATGATTTTTGAATAACTGAAATGGAATTATTAGCATTTGTTACAGAATATAAAAAAAATTATGAAAAGAAGACCAAATTCAATAATCAGTTGTTTCTTAGAAGAGGCTTATTTTTCTGATTTTCGGAAAAGCAGTCAGCACATAGCTTAAATTGGAAAACTGAAGATATATTTGGAATGTAAATGTTTAAGACTTTATTCTAATGTGTTTTGGGAGGAGGGAAGTTTTTTAAGATGACAAGAGAGCTATTAAAGTCACTATTGTGACATGTGAAAGTCAGAAATAATGCCATAATATTCAAGTGTTTCCATGTCAACATCCAACAAAATGCTCTCAATTTCAAAAATGGGCGAACTGGGGCCTCACAGGGTGGACTGTGTCTTTACAACATGGCATTTTCCTACTTTTTGTGAGAAAGTGTAAGGATTCTGCTTGGTTCACAGCCCTCTGGGCTAATTTAGCCTCTTCTGGCTTGCTAAGAAGCATATTCCAGAGCTGTTTGCAAATGTTTTCTATAAACTTCCTGCTGGAGAGGTCACTGCCTCTTCGGCATGATTCTTGCAGACCTTCTGTAACAGATTGAAATCAGGCCTGTGCTAAATTTCTGTATGCACCTTAGTATTGCCTGATGCAAAGATGTTTTTCCTTATGATTTAATACATGTAATCATTAAATTTACCTTAGGGGGATGCAAAGGGTCATCCTGTACATGGATGGTTTTCAACTATAGGGAAATAAAGCAAAAAACTGAAATGACCTTCAAACTAATTTTTGATTTTTGCTTTTTGGCCAGCAAGTTTCACATGTGTCTTCTGCTTTCATATCTTTCTGTGTTGTTGCTGGTGCCCTTTGCTACCACATTCCTTTCTACCCAGTAATATGTATTAAAAGAAACAACCAACAAACCACACTTCTCCCCCATTTTAACCTATGCTTATTGTTTAAATATTGCTCTCATCTTATCTTTCATCTTTTTATTTGATGGGCACAGATCTTAGGTCTTAGATGTACACTAGATGTGGTGAAATCTGTGGGCTGAGCAGTGATATCTGCTGTTTGTTGTGACAAAACTCCTGTCTTACCCTAAAACTCCTGATACTGTTGGCTGAAGTGCCATTTGTGACCATAGGAATCATAATGCTTGTAGTTCTTATCACTGTTACTCAGATGTTGGAAGCAGACTGAAATCCTGAGAAGCCAGACTAATACTTACATTATAGGTCCAGAATTCTGAGATACAGCTGGTCTGGTACACAGTTTGTTTCCATTCAAGAAAATTTAATCCATGCTGGTAGTTTGTTCCCTGCTATCCTCCCTATCTGGTAATGTTGCAAGTTTTGTTTGCCTTTGCAAATGAGGAATGTTTTCTAATGGAGATTGTACCAAAATACATACACATGGAATCCTCAAAGAGTAGCATAGTTCCCTGAGTAATCTCTGCCTCATAAAGCTTGGAGAGGTCAGATTGCATACAAAGAAAGGAGAAGTTAAGCCTCAAACAGATACATACAATTGTCAAAATTTTGATTTATTTTTTTTTTAGCTGAAGAGGTAGCAAAAGGAGATATTTTGAGCAAATATACTATATTTTTGCACTTATTTGTGTCAGATAATTTCAACCTATTTTATAAAGCCCTTTCATCTATTACACAGATTAAATCAGGTGAGGCACTAGCTAGCATTTACAGTTCAGGTTCGCAAATTAAACCACAGTACAGAGGGCTAGTGCAAAGTCCAGTAAAATCTAGTTTTAAGATCTTGATTTCTGCTGTCTGGTTTAACTCCTGTTAGCAACACACAAATTCTGACTTTCTTTTCTTTTGCTTCTGAACTCATTTGGAGCAAATCCCATGATTTGAAGAAGGAAGGGACTTTATCTCTGTTTACTGGTTTACAGTTATCAAGGGAAACTAATCAATTTTTGCTTTTAAGTACCTTCTGTTTCATTAGAGGATTTTTAAAAATATTTTTCCCAAATAACCTATGTAACAAGTGTCTTTGCCTTGTATGTATTCTTCAGAGAATTGGAGAACTTTAATGATGTAGGTCAGGGCTGTGACACTGCAAGATGAAATACCACAGCATGGAAGAAAGCCAGCATTTGTCCTGAGTGTTTTGAGAGGGTAGGTTGGAAAAGGGGAACAGTAACTGACAGGCATTCCGGAAGAAGAAAACCAAGCAGAGAAATATTTTTTTCCAGGCTTAACTCTGAAGGTGAATATTGGTATAAATAGGTGTGTGTGTTTTGTGTAACAAAAAAAAAAATAATTGTGTGTATAAATGTGTATCCGTGTGTGTGTGTATATATATATATATATAAAAATTCATGTTAAATACATCTATGAGCTTACCATATAGGCTTCTGAAAGTCATCTATGTAACGTTCAGAAAATCTACTAACATGACTGTAACTTCACACTATTTGCAGGATGTCAGTGATTTCATTTTGCTGGTCTTTTTACCCTTTCTCCTCAATTTTGTAACATAAATAGTGAACTAGAGTGTTCACAACAGGTTTTCTAGTAGGTTACTTTATTAGGTGAAGATTCTTCCCCCTGTGTATAGTTTGTGTTACACACAACCTGTGCAAGCATGCCAGAATTTCTTACTTGATAAGACTGTAGCTGGGGAGAAAGTGATTCATTATAGCTATGTGGTTAAATTGCTTTTACAAAAGCAGTATAATAGTGTTTGAGATTTGGGCTTTGAAATGCACCTTCGGTAATAACTGGCTCATGCTTTGAAGATGGCTCTTCCTCTGAAAAATCACATACTTCTTACAAAAAGAGAATAAAAAGGAAGAAGATAAAAAGGAAGTATGCATCTGGAAGTGAAAAAAAAAAAAAAGTCACTGAAATGTAACTACTGGTTATCCCAGCCAATGAACTGTTGTGTGTTGGGGGGGGCATTATGGTGTTGCTGTTAAGAAGAAGCGGGGACAGATTTTATTTCCCTAGCGCCAGATAGCCTGCCATTTGTTGACTTTTTTTTGTTTGTTTGACTTAACATTTATCTCATGTTAGTCAGTTACTCATTAACTGATGTGACTGATGTTACAGTCATATGAAGAAAAAATTTCCAGCAGATTCATTGTAATCAGAATTCTTCATAAAAAAATTATTTTTAATCATTTTTCCATCGATGTGGGACTTTCTCAAGCTAGAGCTCAATGCAGGAAATATCACACCAGGAAAATGTTTTCATATTAACTGTGTATGCAAGAACAGGTAATTTGTCTTGAAAATAGTTGCTTGATTATTTGTGAATAGACTAACAATGTACCTCTATGTCTATGTGCTGGGCACTGAAGAGGTAACTTTATGAAAGTAGACACAGCTTTCTTACATTCTGATATTGCCTCTTAATATGTGAATGTACGGAAACATAGAAGCTAAATCCACCTTGGTGTGGAGCTATGATATATTACACTAATGCATATGCAGTACATTTCTTATGGTTGAAAGAAACTGTTGAAAGCTGACAAACCAGGTTATTGTAGATGTCTTTAAGATTAGCTGTAGCTTCAGTAGGTGGACCAGAAAAGACTGTCTGAAGTTTATTGTTCTGTGCAGTTGGTACACAGTGTGTAACTTTTTAAACCAATGACTGAGACCTTTATACTTGGTTTTCTATCTCTGCGTTGTTATTGGATTTAAGTCTTGCTGTTTTGCTTTTTTAGCTCTATACTGTTTCTCTAAAGCTTATTTTTTAGTGTGTCCCAGACATTTGAAAACTAGGAAAAAGAATTGGAGCCACTCATATATTCTCAACCTAATTTGTTTGGATGTCATAATATTCGCTGTTACCTGTTAACAGGTTAAAAAACTCATTTGCTTTTAGCCTGTGTCTGGATTAACAGTGGTAGGATTTGCTTCAACTGGTCATGAGAACTGAAGTTGAGATACAGCAAGATCTTGGCAATTTTGCTTCATCTGGGAAGAAATGTGCGATTTTTATATGGAGTTAGAAGAAAAAAAAAAAGTCAGTGCATCTTGGGTGGTTCATTGAGTTTTGTAGATCAGAAACAGCAGCAGAACATCAAAGTCTTTGACATGGGTCTTGATTTCTGTTAAAAGGAAGTGCAGAAGACACAGAACCAGAAGATGAAATTTTTTTTTTGTAAAGTCAGTTTTGTATATATAACTGTTTCAGGTATAGAGGAGCTCAGAGAAGGAAAAAATCAAGTGCTATTTTTATTGTTAGCTCTCATCTTCTCACAGTCCAGAGTTGCCTGAATAAGATGTCACAAATCTTCAGAGATCTGTAATTCGCTTCTGAAGTTCTTGTCCACTGGATGTCCCCAGTGTTCTTGTGTCAGAAAAATGGATTTTTCTTAGGCAGTGAATCAGCTGTAATTAGCCAGAAGATTACAGCAGAGCTGTGTTTTAGTTAGCCATAGGGGTAGAGATATGCTTGATTCCTCAAGAGTTTTAATCAGTGAAGGGAAGGGAGAGAACAGAGATTATATTTTTGCATGTCAGTGATGATAATTTTATTCCATAATAAGTGGTTCACATTATTAATTACATGAGCATGTAATGTTAGTTCATCTCTTCCACTGCACCACTCAGCTAACTTGCCACCTCCTTTGGTGTTTTCATTAATTCTTTCTTCCTAGTATATGCACTCAGAGGAAAGTAATTGACATTTCATGTTTATCTACTTTAACCTTAGGTGTTGCTAATTAGAACACTAACAAAACCAGTTTATAAGTACAAGGTAATCACTCGGTCAGGACAGCTCAGGACAGTCTTTCTTCCCTAGATGCAGGTGTTTGCTGCCTGTGGTGGTGCAGGGTGCATGTGGCTTTGTTTCTTTTATCTGGGCACTGCTCTGCTTGGTGGTTTGTCACTTTGGCTTGCAAGGAGAGTTGGTGGTTTATTCAAGGTAGCATATGAAGTTTTACATGCTATGTCAGGCAAGAGATCACCAAGGCAGATGATGTCCTTGCTTCCAGCAATAGACATGCTATTAAGACAGCTTAGTTAACATCTTCCATGTATGGAAGTATGGGTGTTTGGTTGGATAGATAGTGAATCAAGAGTGGCAGTCACAAAATGAGCTGCAGAGATGCAGCATATTAAAACCTTGGACTTGCAAGCCCACTGAGGAGACAAAGGGGAGAGCAGATAAACTTGCAAGAGATCTGGTTTCTTTAGCGGTAGTCTAGAGATCATGAGGAAGCTGGGAGTTGAAGAAACAATGTGCTATTTGTTTTTTTTTTCTCCTTTTTGTAAATAATTTATGATTTAAGAAGCATTGAGAACTGGAGATAGATCTTTTTCATAACCATTTACAGAGACAAATGCTGCCTCTCCCATGCTAGTGGTTAAAAGCTGTTCCTGAGTCTTTAAGCTGGAGTGGGTTGTCCTTGTGTAGTCAGGTAAGTAGCCCCTATGACACAGCCTGTGCTATGTACAGAACTGATGTTTCTTTTTGTTCTTGCAGCTTGCTCTGTTGCATGGGCTGCATCTTCTTTTCATTATTCTAAGGATTACAAATGACATGAGGCATGAGGCCCCCTCTGCTCAGTAACCTACTCTGTGTACCGTGAATTGAGTCATTGTAGGACTCAGCAGCTGTTCTGAAAGGAAACTCCATGTTTGTTGTCCAGGTGTTGCTGCAGAGTTTCTAGCTTCACTCTGCTGGCTTAGAGGCAAATCTGTCCCAGAGAACCATAATTTTGAAGGTGAACATGTTAAATGAAACAGTTTTCACTGGGGTTTTCCTCAAGATACCTGTTAAATGGAGCATGCATGATGACTACTACTGAAGTTCAGCTGAGTGGTGTGAATGGATGAACCTACAGTCTTATGACTGTGTGTGAGATTTGAGGGTGCCTGCTGTATGAGATTGTAGAAATAATCTAACACTTGGTTTTCCCTAGGTCATCATGTAATCCAAGTTTAGTCATGCTTTTCCTGGCTTTCTTTGTGTTTTGGTTTCTGAATATCAAAATAAGGTGGCTTGGGGTTTTTTTGTGTGATGTATACAGACTGTGTTTTTCATAGGAAGTGTTTTTAATTTGGAGACAAATCTCTGAAGATATGTGAATCCACAGAATGTCTGTTCTGCTTGCTCTGCTAAACTCATGACCCAAAGTCAGTTCCAGAGCAAGGGTAAGGTGTTGGGAACTGCTGAAATTCTAGATTTCTTGAAAAGCAGAATGCTTACTCATTAACTAAAGCTAAGGTGATGATTAAAGAATGCTGTAAAGGATAGAGGAAGGGAGAAAACCCTTCATGTTTTGCTGTGTGATGTGAGAGAAGACATTAATCTTCTATCGCATCTCGCCAGAGTTTATCTGACTCTATCACTTCAGCCTGTGACAGGAGTGGGTCACACCCAGGAGCAGGATGACCCAAGGTGTGACTAGAGCACTTGCTCTACGGCTTTTTGGCTGTCAGTCTGCGCTCTGAGGAGACAAGGACAAGAGGGAGGTCTTTTGTATGGGATAATGGAGGATTTATTGCTCTGGGGAATCTTGGGGGCTAAAGACAGAAAATGCAAGCGTGCAACAGCTGAAATAGGGAGGCAGTTCAAAGAGAAGGTACAAAGCATCAGCTAATCAGAGATACCCTGGGGAGGGTAAAAGGCAGGGTTCACAAAATCATCCAGTGAGGGAGGTAGGGGGGGAAGGTTGGGTCGCATGGACTAATCAAACGTCGAAGTTTAGGGGATTTCCAAAGTGGAATTCCAAGCATGCGGTGGGCCTAAAACAGATTGACAGGAGACTCAGGGTTGATTGACAACGTAGGGTGGAAGGGTCTCATTTGGACCAAACCATCAACTTTAGGTAATAACCAAACATACCATTAACAAGAAACACACTGCAACACTCTTCGACCTGTTTCATTGATTAGAGTATGTGAGCAGGGCACTGAGTTTGCATGGAGCTAGTGCTAACTTTTTAGGGAGCTGAAAGTAGATAGTAGAGCTGAGAGCAGCAGGTGGATGCTCAGATTCTGCATCTGATCTGGTTGGTACCTCTTTATCTGGATGGAGCTCAAACAGTGCAGCTGGGACATCTCCAAAGGTATTATCTTTTTTTCCTTATTTTATCAAATTTTTTTATTGCAGGTGGTGACACCCTGCTTTCTTCCAAGCAGCTATGAGCTGGTGAGTATTTTTGGCACTACTGATAGCCATCAGGTTTTATTAGGTTATAGGTTAGATCATTCTTGTAGTGTCCTATAACCTATTATTTCAGTACTGTGCTATCACCTTTCCTCTCTGAAGCTTGGCAAATCAGGGATCCATTTCTGAAGCTTGTTGCTGTGTCCTGTCCCATCCAGGAATGCACATGTTTTATGCTTTTATTTCTGCCTTTTAAATAAAAAAAAAACCAAAAAAACCAAAACAGCTCAGTAATGATTTGTTTCAACATACTGATATCTTGTGTCAGTTTGGAAGTGCAAGTAGTATAAGATTTGTTTAGGACCTGTTATTTTCTGTTGCTGGTGGAACCCATACTTGGTCAGGATAGGAAAACCTTAAGCCTTTTCTGGCTTGCATGATTTGGTTGTTTGAACTCCAAGGGTAATATGAGTGATGCTGGGGAGATGGATTCTAAGTTACTTGTTGAACCAGCACTGGCAGCTGCTAGTGTCATTACTAGGACTAAGCAGCCAACACCTGATGCACAAGCATCAGCCAAGAACTCTGTGTATTGTAGGTAAGTGATACAACCACTGGCAATTAGGAATACTACATCTCAATTCTGCATTGCTGTGTGAATTGCCAAGCCACTTCACACGTTTTTGTGTCTTGATTTCCATGTTGGAAAAATAGAGGTGATGGTACTTACCTATCACAAACCACAGAAGTCAAAAGGTGGTTTTTAAATAAAGCCTGGAAATCAAAATTGGTTATTTCTGATATTATGAGGAAAGTGAGTATCAACTCATTGGAGGTCTCTCCTAGATTTGACTCAGTAATTTTATGAATTAACCCATGTCAGAATCTGATGATCTTGTATAGCATCACTTCTAAAATTATAAATAGAAAATAAACTCTTTCTTTTGTTTGCAGCTCACAGTATTAGGTGCATACTGGCAAATGCAGTTGCTTTCTTTTCTGTTGTGCACTCAACCAAGGTATTGATTCTGAAGTGGAAAACTGGTTATTGTGGTTCAGAAAAAAATTTAAACATATAGCAAGCTGTGGGATATGCTACTAGTCATTAATAATTCTGATTGAACTTGTTTTTTGTGTACATGGGGCAATGCTGATAATATAGTCCCAACTGACTCTGTGACCTGCCAGTAGGTAAAGAATGCAGATGGCAAAAGTGGCCTAACCTGTTTTAGTTTACTATCAGGACTGAGACAGAGGTATATTCAGTCACCAAATAAAACATTTACTGGTTTGGGCAGAAGGAGTGGAATTCTATTTAAATTTCTTGTAGGGATATCTGTAGGTGAAATATTTTCACTACACAGTATACACTATGTTTTGTTGCTGAAAGCAAGATTGAATAGTGTGATTTGCTTTTGGTGTGAAATGTGGTGAAATTTTTATATTATATCTTTGTTCAGCACAAGTAAATTTTATCTATTTAATGAATAGTTCTGTTGTTCTGAAGGAGGAATATCTGTGATGATGTTAGCTGTAAGCATTTTTTTGACAACTGTTTTGAGTGTAAAGTGACAAGATCAAAAATAAGTTGAGAGATTTAGATAATAGGGAGGGCAACATCTATTAAAATTAAACAAAACTTCGCATCATCATAATTTGCTGCTGAACTATGAATTTATCCCAATTCATTCCAATCCAATCAAGGAATTCTAACCTTTTAGTTTCCACATGAATAAACTATACATATGCTTTCTTTAAATCAGTGTTGCATCTGTTTAGTCAATGTAAAGGTTGCCTCTATTGCCTTAAACTGGCTTATAGCAACAATTGTAGTTAGAATCTCAGTGACACATTTCTTGGAAGACTGTTGAAGCCTGATGAAATTCACAGATGTTATTTTTCTTCAAAATGTATGTTTTATTGAGTATTTTCTTTTGTCTGTTACCAAAGGGGCCCTTCCCATTTTTCATGAGCCGTGTTTCTTGCAGCTTTGTAATGACATCAGGAGCCTCATATGTCAATTCAGTGCAGCTGTTTGGAATTTCAGGTGCTAAAATACAAAGTGGTCCCTGTGTTCTAATACTGCTTGCTTTATGTTGTCATGCACATTCCTCAGAAAGTGGGATGATGTTAGTCCATCTCGATTAATTAAATTCAAATGTTTAGCAAAGATGACTTATTCTGTTGCACTTAATTTTATTTCATGAAGAGACAATGGACTCTTTGTGGGAATGGTCTTTCATTGCAGAAATTTGTAGCTTAATCTAAGAACTTGAAGGAAAATAAAAAGTGGCATGGTCACTGTGTTTTTTTTTACTTGAGAGCTGAGTGAGCTTATCTAGTACTTCTAAAATTAGATAAAAATCAAAGATGGTAGGTTTGTTTAAATGGCCTTTACTGGAATTATTGTATCTTATTTTGAAAGACTGTTAGCTACTCAGCTGTTAGTATTTCTTAAATTGGTGTTTTTAATTTAAAAAAAATGATGACAAGTCTTTTCCTCTTGTGCTGTCAAAATAAGGAAAGGTTTAGGCCATAACCATAGAGCTCTGAATACTTTTTGTTTCATCTATTACTTAGAAAGATAAAAGGAAAGCCAATGGAAGGATATTAGTTTAGAGTCAGGAAATAGTCTAGGATAGTTTATGATGTTTCAAAAGGGCAGTAAGCTAGTTTTCACTGAATTTCTTTTTTGTCCTTCATGATAGTGTATCTTTGAAAAGCATAAAGCAAACAAATTCTTAATTCCTCAGAGTCCCATCACCTATGCCGTCAAATTTTTTGCAGTGGTGAAATGTTATGTGAAGGCTCAAAACGGTTACATGGATCCTTATCCTAAAATTACTTCATTGATAAATGGTCCTTACGACCGCATGACTTGTCAGTTTTAAGACACATTTAAATAGTGATCTTCAGCACAGAAATTCCTGATTTAACCTTAATAGCCTTTTTTTTTCTTATTTTTTTTCCCCCAAAGAATTCTGCATACCTGTAGTCTGCCATTTAAATCTTGCTTTTCATAGCTAGCTATTATAACATGGACCGATTAAATGGACACTTACCTGTAATGTATATTTTACCATAATAGTCAATTCAAACTGAAGTTTGATTAGCTGTTTTGCTACGTCTTGAGTGGAAGTTTGATCGTTTTGATATAAACTGAGTGAGTGTGTCAATGATTCTGATTTCCACCCCCATCTCCTTAATTATGCAAGCCTCTTTTCTGCCTGTAGAAAGAAAATCAAAGACTTGAACATTCAGACCTCTCCTAACAAACTAAAACCTGATTTTGAACAGTAAGCCAGATTGTGCTCTGTACAGTTTCAAAATAGGAGGAGAACAGAATATAAGTACTTGTTGGGGAAATAGAGATTGGTTTGTTTTGGGTTTTTTTGGGTGTGTACATTTTTCATTTGGTTTTTTAAAAGGAGCAGGAGCATAACTTGGAAAAAATTGCTGAAGAAGTGAGTGTGAAGTCACAAAAGCCTCATTTTAATTGCTTATCTCATTTTTTATTTGAAATTAGTGTATGTATACACCTACATACAACCTAGTGCCAGTATTTTCTAAAAAAAAAAAAATTAAAAACTAAGAACTGAAAATACATAAAACCAAACTCCCAGCTATGAAAAGTGAGGAAGAAAGCAGGAAACTAAGAAAATTCAATACTCTTAACAGCGTTCGAAAGAACGCTTGTCCCCCGTTGCAAAAAAACCCCCCTCCTTCCTTTTTTTTTATGCTGTTGTATGCAATCCTCCCCAGAAGCTTTGTGTGAGAAAGATCAGTGAGTATGAAAAAATAAATTTTTATCCCTACTGCATTCAGTTTTAAACACATGTTTTGAGACAAACAATGCGAGACAATTCGCCGTTCCTATGGAACACAGTCCATCTGTTTTTAAAGTGGGCGTGCAAGAGATTTTTTGAGAAATGGGAAGATGAATAATTATGGTATTGGGAAGGTCTGTGCATTTCATTGTAATTGGGAAGGATTGTATTTCATTATAAGTGGGGTTTCATTATTACTAGAAGATATTATATGTTAAATTTGGTTAGTCAGGCGTGACCTCCAAATGCAGTGGAGAATGATAGCAGTAACTAAACTGAGTTAGAAACTGGCATATACAATGATTTTGCTCTGCCAGATCTGCATTTGGTTTCTGGCTTAAATCAGTAAAAGCTTTTGTGAAAAATTTATCAAGTGGGTTTAGTTTGTAATAACTCTCTGTGGCTAATTAGTTCTCATGTTTTCCTGTCCTTCTTCTTTCAAGAAATAGCATGGAAAGCTTATGGAAAACTAGGAATATGACCAGCTCTGTTATTTAGGGAAACTTCCTTTTTTTTCTTATATGCTACATTCAAACTTTAGCTCACAGGACCTATGCGATGCATGTGAAGCAAGCATTATATGCATATAGCAGGAATGATTTGGTGAAGGTGAGTGACATGCTAAATCTACCATACTTTCCCATTGCCATGAACTTTCCTGGCTCCTTTCAAGACTGCCACCAGAGCAGTTCTTAAGGGAGTGCTGCAGGCTATAGCCGCCTGTCTTGTGCACATGCCTACACATTATGGGAAGGGAAGTGCAACAGCCTTGTTCTGTTCTCTGGTTTGTTTGCAAAGGGTGGTAATATCCAGCGGAGGTTTCTATTTGCCTGTTCAGTTCCTGCTCTGTCACCATCCAGAACAGTAGTGCTTGTGTCTCCATGAAAACTGTGGGCTTTGGAGAAACATTTATGGAGGGATGTTTCTTCTCTTTCATACAGCTTTCCTGAACTCACAAGGGAGCAAAGGTGCCTTGAAACTTTTTTTTAAAGCCCTCTCTGTATTGCTGTTCAGTATTGCTTTATTAAATTTTGACCTGTGCTTTTCTCTTCCTTTCCTTTTTTTCTTTCAGCTTCTTAAAAAAAAAAATTCTACTTTTCTTAGTTTCTTGATTTGTTCGTTGTAGATACGCAGAACAGACTGATGAGACACTTCCTTGACAAAACCTGTGAGCTGATGCCTGATTTGAAAAGCTTGACATGATCATGTTTCAAACTTTTTTTTGTATTTCAGTTCTCCAGAAGGGGGCTGGTGTGAGCCTCTTTGTAATGCATTTCTATGGGATTTGTTTTTTTAGTTTTTGATTTCAAGTGCTTACCAGAGTAAGGCCATGGACCCCTGGTTCCAAAATGCTGTTTTAAGTGCAGTCAGTGCCTTGTTTGTAAATGTCTCTGACTTAGTCATAAGAGGGCACAGAGAATAAATCTGCATGAATTGGCTACTCCAATCCCTCAAATTAATGAAATGCTGTGATCTTGAATTGAGTTGTGCATGGCATACTAAATTCAAAAGGTAGTCATTGAATTTTCCAGGAGGGAGGGCTCATGTTGTTCCTAGGTATATCAGAGAATTACAAGATTTAATAGGAATTTGAATATGAAGTTTTGTTATAATACAGTATGTTCAGTTCCAGGCATTCATCCAAAATCAAATGAAAAGCAGGCTTTCTTTGAACAGTCCTCAGAAACAGGGCATCAACAAGAAGGAAAGGTTTGGTAGTTTCCAGAGCCAAGTTTGCCTGCTTATTTATTTTCTCCAAATTGACTTCACACCTTTCTACTGATTGTGGTACTTTTGCAAGGCAGAAGCATCTGCATTTTGGAAGTGTGACACTAATTATTATAGCAGATAAATCCAGACGTGTTATGTTCTTCCAAGGTATACCATGCTTCTTTCTGCCTTTCCAACTTCCTTTTTCTAAAGAAAAATTATCCATGGTTCACATTCCTCAGTATCAATAGTTTTCAGATGGCATTGAAACTTTTCTTCTATGTTTGACTTCACTAAAAAACAAATGGACTTGCATAGGTTCTGCTTGACAGCTCATACTGGAAAAGGGAAGTGCCCACTACAGGGTGTATTTTTTCTGCTTATCCGCCTAATTTTCTATTCTTTCATAGCTTACCCTGAGAGTGACAGATCTTATGTTCCATGTGAAAATGCCTCTGGTTAATCTTTGAAAATGCTTTCTCAACAATGATATGTGTAAAAGGATAGGACAGTACTAATGCCATCACTGTAAGTGAATGCTAGCCAAATATTGAAATAATAAATGACTGTGGCATTAGTTATTACAATGTAGTCAAGGACTGCCACTTGTCTTTCAAAAGGAAAAGACAAATCTTTTAGTGTTAATTTAAAAATCAGTTTTTCCTATTGTCAGAATTCATTGTAATAAGCACAATGAATAATTTATCTATGTGGACCCTTCTCTTTGGATAGAACTGTGAAGCAAGTGTGATACTTTAGGTAAAATTCTGATGTTTGGTCTAACTGCTATATAAGGGTGGATTCTGTTTGCTTATTGCTTAAGTAAACTTCATCTCTGACATCCTGTTCAGTTTTAGTTCTCTATCATGTAAGAAATCATAATTGTTTCATTTAATTAAGGTTTTTCACATTGGTGCAAAAATTTAGTACCTGCTCATAAGTAAAGTGGTGTGGCAGAAGTGTTACATATCAACTTGCTTTTGATTCTTCTCATTTAATGACATTAAATGCTGGAGTCAAACCTCAGGCCTTTTTCTTGGAGAAATGTCACAACACCACCTGGCAGATTTTGAGGGTGGAAAGGGGGAATTAGTTGGGTTTTGGATGTCTTTAAAGTTCAATCCAAATGAGAAGCATTCAGGGCAGATAAAGGTGAAGAAACTATGAGCGGTGTCATTCTATCTTTTGCTATAATGACTTTATTTTTCCTTTAGATAGGCTGTTTTTAGGGAAACATTGTTGGAAATCCATGATGGTTTTGTTCAATATTGGTAGGAGAGTTACAGTAATTTGTTTTAGAATGATTTTAGCTCATTTCACAGAAAAGTGTTTTTAATTTCTAACTATGTCAATCTAATTTCCTTTGAACTATCCTTATTGGGGGGTGACAACAAGGTGTTTTGGTTTTTTTTGTATATGATATTGAAACACTGTGAGGTACAGAAGTAGAACCATAGAATCACCCAATGGTTTGCTTGGAAGGGACCTTAAAAGATTGTCTGGTTTCAACTCCTCTGCCATGGGCTTGCACTAGACCAGATTGCTCAGAGCCTTATCCAGCCTGGCATTGAACTCTTCCAGGAATGGGCTATCCACAGCTTCTCTGGACAGCCTGTTCCAGTGCCTCACTACCCTCACAGTGAAGAATTTCTTCCTAATATCTAATCTGCAACTACTGTCCATCAGTTAAAGCCATTCCCCCATGTCCTGTCACTGCATACACTTGTTAAAAGTCTCTCTTCAGTTTCCTTTAGGTGCTGGAAGGCTGTTTTAAGGTCTCTCTGGAGTCTTTTCTTCTGCAGGCTTAATAACCCTGTCTCTCTCACCCTGTTTTCATAAGAGAGGGGATCATCTTCATAGTTCTTCTCTGGATCCCGTTCCTGTGGGTCCACATCTTTCTTATATTGGGGCCCCAGAGCTGGGTGTACCACTCCAGGTGGGTTCTCACAAGAGCAGAGGGGCAATCTGTCTTTATCTGGACACACTGCTTTTCATGCAGGCCAGGATATGATTGTTTTCTTCAACTGGAAGCATACACTGTTGGGACATGTCAAGCTGGCCATTCTTGGCCCAGACTGTAATTGTGCTTGGGATTGTCCTAACCTAGGCACAGGGTGGTTGACCTTGTTGAACTTCCTGAAGTTCACACAGGCCTACCTGTCAAGCCTGTCTAGGTCCCTGTACATGGCATCCTTTCCCTCCAGCATGCCCATCACACTACACAGCTTGGTGTCGTTGACAAGCTTACTGAGGGTGCACTTGATCCCACTCTCCATGTCATTGGCAAAGATGTTACAGTGCCAGTCCCAATAGCCACCTAAGGAATGCCCCTGGTCTCCACTTGTACATTAAGCCATTGGCTGCAACACTGTGACTATCCAGCAATTCTTCATCCGCCAGGTGGTCCATCTGTGAAATCCATGTCTCTCCAATTTAAAGACAAGGGTGTTGTGTGGGATGATGGGAAATGCAATGCACAGGACCAGCTAGATGATGTCAGTCACTTTTCCCTCATCTGCCAGTTCTGTAATGCTGTCATAGGAGGCCACCAAATTTGTCAGGTGAGATTTGCCATTAGTGAAGTCATGTTGGCTGTCACCAATCACCTTATTTTCCATGTGCCTTAGCTTAGTTTCCAGAAGATCTGCTCCATGATCAGCCAGACACTGAGGTGAGACTGACTAGTTTGTATCTCCCTGGGTCTTCCTTAATTACCTTTATAAAAATGGGGGTTATGTTTAATTTTCTTCCAGTCAGTAGGAGCTTCAGTGGAATGTTACGACTTCTCAAATGTGATGGATAGTAACTTAGCCACTTCCTCAGACAGTTCCCTCAGGACCCATGGATGTATCTTATCATGTCCCATGGACCTCCGTTCCTTTAAGTTCCTTAAATGGCCTTGGACTTTGTGATCTCCTACAGTAGACAGTTGTTTGTTCTTCCAATCCCTGCCTTTACCTTCATTGAGTACCTCAGCTTTTTTTATGTCCTGGGTTACCAGGTCTCCCATATCCTTCCTGAGAAAACCCTCATTTTTCCTAGTCTTTCTTTCATCACCAGTGTACCTATGGAAACTTTTTTGTTACCTCTGATGTCCTTGGCCAAATTTAATTGTGTCAGTTCCCTGACTGCTCAGACAATTTTTCTGTTCTTTTTAGGCTATCTGTCTCTACCTTCACCTTTTATAAGGGTACCTTTTTGTGTTTGAGTTTGTTCAGGAGCAACTCCCAACTTATCCAATGTCGAATATGTTCATCCATGAAAGCCTCTTGGAATTTATGTCTGATTTCCTCTTGGTAGGGATGCATTGCTCTTGAGCCAGGAGGAGACAATACTTGAATTTCATCCAGCTTTCTTGAGCCCCTTTTCCCCCCAGGGCTTTAAGCCCATGGCATTCTACCAAGGACATCCCTGAAGAGGGCCAAGTCTGCTCTCCAGAATTCCAGGGTAGTGAGCTTGGTGTGCATGCTCCTCACTACCCCAAGGATCTAGAACATCACTGCTTTGTGGTCACTGTAGCACAGGTTTCACTTCAGCTTCGTGTTCCCCACCACGCCCTCCTTGTTGGTGTAAACAAGATCCAGCATAGTGCTTCTCCTTGTTGGCTCCTCTGTCACTTGGAGAAGGAAGGGATCAATGCATTCCAGGAGCCGGCTATGTCCTGCTGTGGCATCCTTCCAACACATACTGGGTTGTTTGAAGTCCCCCATGAGGACCAGGGCTTGTGACCCTTGAGGCCATTCTGTTTACTGCACAAGGTCTCATCAGGTTGGCCTTCCTGGTCAAGTGGCCTGTAGTAGGCCCACACTAGAATGTAATCTGTTCCTGTCCTCCTTTCCATTCATCCTGAAGTGTTAACTTTCAATCAGCTCCTAATCCATCATGAGGTAGAGCTCCATACTCATTCACAGAGAGGGCAACACCACCTCCTCATCATCCCTGCCTGTCCTTCCTAAAGAGCCTGTACCCTTCCATTCCAAAACTCCAGTCATAGGAGTTGTCCCAGTATATTTCCATTGTCAGTAAGGTCATAAGCATACACATGTTATTCACATGTCCTAAGGTGACTATGATGCTTGTATCTCCAGCTGTCTGTTCTGTTTATGCTGGATATTAAGTTCTGCACATTTAAGACTGGTTCCAAGAGCAAAAAGCAGGGAAGAGCAATGCACAGTTTGTTTTCAGAAGCTGCACCTGCTCCCCCGGATTCTCTCTCCTGGACTGTGTTGTCTGCAGAGGGGACAGTGGGATAGAGCTCTCCTTTGCTTTTAGTTAGTTTTTAGCTAGCTGAGGCAGAGAAGTTCTCCGGACTGTGGCTTTTCTTTTTCTTGGAACTGATTTGCTCTGCTCTAGACTGAAAACCCAAAAAAACACCAGGAGCTCACACCTGTCACCCACCAGGGCCTGGGCCTTGTCATTTTCCAGTGCAGGAGGGACAGATAAGAGGCTGAGTGAGCGGAGCTACACCCCATGACAAGGACTTTCTGAATTTGCCATCTCTTCAGAACAGCGAGAGGCTTTATTGTTTAATATTATTAATTTTTTATGCTTGTGAATACTTTGCGTGTTAAATAAACAGGTTTTTTTCCACTTTTCTCCAAGGAAATCTTTTCATGAACCAGTGTGGGGAGGGGCTGCTTGGATTTGCTTTCTAGAGGGACCCCTTTGGAAGTTTCCTCCCAAGTTTGCCCTAAACCAGGACAGCATGTTAGCCATAAGATACTGAGTATACTGTTAACATGGTGTTCAGTATATTGAGTCAAAGTACAATAACTGCACATGGGGCTAATGAAATGTGGTAGGCATCAAATCTCCTGTTGTCGCTGATTTCTAAGTTTACATCTGGAAAATAATTCTCTTAATACACATCACAGTTTCCCCATGAAGACCTCCTTTTACACATAGTATTAGAAAAAAACGCCCCCAAAAATATGTGGTGAGATATTTTAATATTTGGTGATGTTTTCCATGTAAGATATCAGATCTTTTGCTTATGACACTATGTCTTGCAAATGGAAGAGAACTCAGAAACTGGAAGCAGCAGCCATGAGATGAATAGGGAAGGAGGAAAGGGAGGACTTTCACAGTTTTTTACAGAGATTGTAAAATCAGTTTGGCTGTTCTGGTTATTTTTTTAATTTTTTTTTTCCCTTTACTTTTTTTACTTGGATGTACCATAGATTTATGTGTGAGCTCTTTCTTTTTTTTTTTTCTAGGACTTTAAACCAGAAATATTTATAATTGGCACAGCTATTTCTTACAGTGGTTAGAGTGGGCACCCCATGCCAGTGTAGTAAATAATGTTGAAGTTTGAAAAGAAATGTCAAGCCTTCACTAAAACTTTAGGAATTTGAAGTTTAAGACTTAAATCTCAATGGGGCTGATAGTCTTGGTTAAGATTTTAGCTTGAATATTAGCCTCTTTATACGTGTCCAGTCAGAGACTTGAAGCTGGGCTGTCCAATCTCAAACAAATTTACCACAGTAGTTAGCCAGTGAAGGAGTTTACTTGTAATTTTAGTCCTAGAGCTGATGAATAGGCAGCAGAAAGAGCCGTATTTGGCTTGGGGGCAACCATTTTAAAGTTGTGGAGGGAGCATATGAAAACTTGAGTGTAATTTTTTATTGTATTCATCCATACAGACACTCTTTGTGTATACGAACTCATCTGTTTACTTGAGATGATTCTTTCAACATAACTCATTTCAGCAGTCTTCCCCTTAAGTCAGAAGAAAAAGGAAACAGTGGGATCCTGCAAGTTGAGATAGTTATGTCAAGCTCTGTGCTTTTAGCACTCTGTGTTTCCTCTCAGTACTAAAGTGGAGAGAGCTATTGCTTCTAGCAGAGTATGAGAATATGAGACATTTCAGTAGAAGCTTGAGAAACTAGAGAGCAAATTCAAAACCTTAAAAAAGAAAGAGAAGAAAGCTTCTTGCTTCTTATTCCATATTCCACCTTATAGTGATCCTAGAAAAACTTGCAGACTACACCAATCCAATGCCCAGCTGAGAAGCACGTGGACAAAATCCCTTTTAACTGGCACACATTAGGTGTAAACCTCATTTATGTCTCTATACGCAATTACACAAATAGGCTACTTAGTTGTTGGGTAGGTGTTGAGTTCAGCTTGTGTATGAACTTTCTGGTGAGCGCTTTCTCAAGTGCTCTGCTCATGCACCTCATAAGGTCTCTTTATACAGAGATTTCCAAGTGACTCCAAAAACTGTATTTTGTGTGTTTTGCCTTTTTCTGTTTGGGTCTGTGTATTTTTGCTAAGTAGCAGTGGATGTGCTAAGACTGAAATAATAGTAACGAAAGTTTTAGTTATACAGTTGTTTGTCCTGTGTATCGCCTTTAATCTGCTGAGAAGAACCTTGAAGTTTCAAACAAATCCATGGCTCATATGGGTTGAATTAATAGGTCTGGTCAGTCTGTATGTTAGCTCTTCTGACTGACAGATTTGTACTTTCAACACTGTGGAGATTTGATAGCTGACAAGGTAAGTCAAGCTTTTAAATAAAGAAAAAAAAATCAAACTTAAAGCCTATTCTCATGGATTAACTGTGAGCAGATCTTACATTGTAAGCATTATTTTTGGTGTAGGAGGTATGCCCTGGTAAAGCTGTGTATAGTTCATTTAACTAAACAAGGTTTTGAAGGTGTTGTAATTTACACTCTGAAAACTTATAGCTCTTTCAAGGTGAGGTTTGTAACTAGAGTGTGTCTGGACTTCAGTGACCAAAAAACGTTGACAGTTATGAAACTGCCTCTCTAGTTCAAAACATCTTTCCCACAGCAGGATTTAGAGGCCAATTTTTACTTGTACCACTGCTGATAGTAGATTTTTTTGTAGTCATGGATTGGCTTTTTCCTTTTAAAAGGTTTGTTATAAACCTCCATTGATACAACTTAGCATGTTTTAAAGCCTTGAGAAGATTTTTTCATACAGTACTTACAGAAAATTGCCAGCAGTTCATTAATGTCCACTCAAGTGTCTGTTTTCATGAAAAAGCATAAAATGAGAGATTGGGTAAAAATGAAAAAAAATGGGAGTAAGTGGTAAGCAATGTACATTTCCATGGATATTGTACCTTGGAATAAACACTCTCTGTAGCTGAGTACTGTCATATAGACCTGAATATGCAGGATGATAGTGCAAAATTAATTAATTTTCCATATATTTTTGAAAAATAGCTTATTAATAATTATTAATGGAATGAATATGTACTTCTGAATGATTTTTTTTGTGTGCGGGTATGTATGTATGTATGTGCCGTTAGGAGGGGATTTCTTAGAAAGTACTTAAACTATCTGGAGAATTAAAGTAGTTTGTGTTAACTTTTTTTCTTTTGCAGGCTAATAACTCTGAGGTGGTTAAAAATCATGTAACCAGAAGTGTAAGTAATTCTATTTTATTTATTCTTTTTTCTTTTACTTGGCCTGATTTATTTTCCTGCTTGTGGCTGTATCACATCTTCACAAAACATTCTTGCTAGCCATTTTCAAAGTACACACCTTGGTTTCTGTACTGTGTGGAATTAGCTTCTGATTAGGACCATTAATGTTTTTTTCCACCGCTGACTTTTTTCAGGAACAATGAAATTAACTCTGCATTCCTTATTTTAAGCAGGGGAGAAATAAAGGCAAATGCTATAATCTTCATAGACTGAATTGTATTCAGAGGCATTCAGAAAGTCAGATTTTTTTTTTCAGCAAGGATAATATTAATTCTTGTATTGTGTTCAATATGAAATTGATCTTTAAGCTTATATTTGTTCCAGTTGCTATGCCATGTTATTTAAAAAACAAATTAGGTACTCCTTCCCAACGCTTTATTAGTATGGCTGTAGTACTCCTTTATTAGTATGGCTGTATTACTCCTGGTAAAAGTAGTATTAATGACATTTATTGAAGTGCAGTAGAACCTGGTTATCTAGTTGATGCAGAAATTTCTGCAAATAGGAAGTACAGCCCATTTCAATACTGACAGCACTTTTAAGAATACTTTTAGCACAATTTCTGTAAAATAAATAAGACAAAAAAGTAAAGTTTTTAAGTCCTTTTAATTAACTTTTAATAGAGATGTCAAATCTTGTAGATTTCTAAATAAATCATGAAAGATACCTATAGTTAAGTATCTGCTATTAGGCAATTGTGATGCATGTGTTTGATTTGCCCCTGTGAAAATGAGGCTAAAATTTAAAAAGGGACAGAAGAAAGGTCTTGCAAGATGTACATGGTCTTTGCTGATTTATTGTTCAGTTTCAGACCAGCTCTCTATTGCAATAAATGAGCATTTGTTTCACACTGTTAGTCTCATGTGCATTGCATTTATTTTATGATGCTGTCTGTGGTTCAGTGCTGCAGGCTTCTGCCGGTGCCACTCTGTGCAGGGTGTGAAGAATTCTGATCCCTGACTTCCTATGTAGACAGGAGATACTCAAAGAGGTTACGTTTGTATTAGCAGTATAGTTAGTTTCCTTTGGCTGACAATAAATGTTTTTCTAGAACCAAGGGTATCTCTGTGTTGGATTCCTGCTATTACCTACTCTGTTTCAGTAAAATTAGAATTATTCCTAATTGCTAGAATATATTTGATAATTGAGATCAGTTAAAATGTCTAGTGACATGATTGTTTTTCCTTTCAATTCACTGTTCTCATCATTAACCAGACAAATTGACTAAAATTAAAAAATCAAAAAAGAGAAAACTTCTTAGTTATTTGCATGTGAATAATTGGTTTTGACAGCTGCTTATAGTGAAACAGATGTGAAGCAAAATAGTGAGATCATTCTCTGATCTAGTTGCTAGCTGGAAGTCTTTAGCATCTTTGTATTATATCTGAATACTTCAGAAGGTTTCCTGTTTTTACTGGTTGTTGCACAAGCCAGGATCATATGTTTCTTGGCTTTTTTTTCTGTACATGTAATACTTTGTGCAGAGCCATTTTGAAAGCAACTTTAATAGCAAGCAATGTTTTTTCAGCTGTGCCTTTTATCTTACTGCATTTGCATTGATTATTATTTGACCATTAGTGAGCTTCCTGAAATTGTCCGTAGTTACTTTCTATGGACTAGTTTATTCCAGGAGCAAAGGTTGACATGGCTTGATGTACAGAAGAAAGGTCCAATCTGAAACACAGACTTCTGTTTGGAAAAGAGAGGAGGTGTAAAGATACAAGGCTGGGCAATTCATAGAATGCTGTCTCCAGGCAGTGGGCTGGGATGCAGCCATGGGATGAGGCTTGCATGAGGCTCTTGCAAGTGTTTTTCTGTGACTACAGTACACATCCCATCTGTGTGGTGCTAATGGGAGGTGCATCCCTTGTCTTTCTGTTCTCTTACTTCTAAATCTGTGCCATGCTTGTTCTCCTTTTCTTTCTATTAACAAAATTAGAAAAAACTGCTTTAACTGTTTTGTTTTTTCTCTGGGATTTCTTCCCTTCTCTCTCTCCTTTGCATATTATTTCGTGGCATCTGGTTCAGGAAAGAAAAACTCTTGCTTTTTCCTGGCAATGTGTTCGCTAATGGAATATTTCTAGTGCCAGCCCTTACTGCTTTATAGGAAAGCTGTGTGAACATCAGCCAAGACAGTTTTGATTAGGCTGTGACACTACCTAGATTTCAAAATTTTGTTAGCTTTTTTCTAGTGTTCAGGTTAGCTCTGAGGCATGGATAGAACATTCTTGCTTGGGAAATCAGAAGTACATTTTCTTACATTTAAAGGGCTTCCTCATGGAATGTTATTTTATTCTTAATATTAACGTATTAACATATTTCGAACAACTAAATTGAAATTTAGAACTAAAGCTTCAGAAGTACGATTTTCTAAATGTGAGCATGTGTATTTGTAAAATTATACACTAAGTAAGACACAATTATACCTTATTCTCACATGAATAATGATTTTACATGCATTCAGTATTTTCTTAAGAGTCCTTAGTAGCAGAGATGCGCTATGTGCCTTCTCTCTGTTATGAAAAAAGACCAAACGATGAGTAGACGGCCCAACTGTACAAGGAACTTTAAGGCCACGAGCAGGGCTATTTTCTTGAATCTAAGTAAGTTGGAAGATAATCTTTCTGCCCTAGTTAGTTCCTTCTTGCCCTGGCAGATTGGTAGGTAGAACTATATCCAAGGGCCCAACAAACTTGTTAAAATTGAGGTGGATTACAAAGCCCTACAGTGAACTTCTTTGGAGAGCCTGAAAGTTTTGGCTGAAATGTTGTAGGAAAGAATCATGGTAGCAGCTTTGCCAGCAGCTAAGAGTCAGAGAGAAAGCAAACTGGGATTTGTAACTTCTGTGGACACTGCTACTTGCAAGGGTCACATCTGTCTAGACTCCTGCTGTTACACAACACAGGGGAACAGATCAGGATTTTTATGGGCCACAGTATACAAAACAAAACTATGGTTGCTCTCAAACAAATAGCTACTTGCAGTAGAAATGAATCTCTTCTGTGGAGTCAATTAAAACAATATTTTTAATTAATATTTAATATTTACTACAGGAATTGATACACAATAGCAGAGAGACATTTTTATTTACAAAGCATGAATATTTTCTGCACTTGGTATCATTCTAAAGCCAGAGGCCAAAAGATTATGCAAATTATGATTCTCATCCAAAACATCCAAACATGTTCCACTGTGTCAGTAGGAATTATTATGGTGAGCAGTCCAATGACAGTGTAGTTCATTGCCCTTTTTCTGCAGTATGCTGGAGTGTATAGAACTGTCACACTGCCTTGGAATAGGTTGGAGAATTTCTTCTGATTCCTGTCCATGGTTTGAGAAATGAAAATACATCACAGATCTGGTTCAAATGCATTCAGGTATCCTGTTGATGAGTCTTTTTATTTGTGTTTTTATTTATGCTATTTGAATGGTGAACAATCACACAGAAAAATAGTTTCATAAGATGATTAAAATCTGTGTAAAACCCATATAATTTTATGCAGGTTAGCTAATCAAATTCTCTGTTGCTCATAGCAGTATTAAAAATAGGCACAAATAAAATACTTATATACAAAGTAGGTACATGTCATTCTTTCAAAATGTCCTAATACCCTTAAGTCACAGTTTCATCATTGATTTACATTTCAGATCGTTGTAGTTTCTGCTCATTGATTCTTATACCTGTTAACGCTTTCATTCAATAAGGAGCCCAGGAGAGAAACAGATGAGCTACGTGAGTGCATGTCAGATCTTGTAGCTCTGAATTTTCAGTAGTGCAGTTCCTCAAAGGAACATATATATATATATGGTTGATGTACAGCTGACTCAGCTGTTGAGAACAACCCAGTCCTTGAAACCAGGTTTTCTTATATTCTTCTGAGATAACTTTTAAGCAGATACTGTATCATTCTACTAATACTACCATATTATAGTTCAGTGCCAGCAATGGGGTCTTAGGAAAGGCAACTACTTAATTTTTCATTTGGCTTCCTTAGCCTGTCTTTGATTCTAGTCTCAAAAGGGGCAAGTCATAATCCCATGTAGTATTTCTAAGCCCATGTGTGGCCCACATGTTTAGTTTTACTTTGGTATTGGAAACAGTAGTTCACATACTAGGTTTTTGATTTACTTACTTTTCCAGAGCTGTGTAGTAACTAAGTGTACTGCAAAAATGCAAATGAATTTATCTCATGCAAAACTGAGCTTCTTTTATCCTTTGGCCTTTTCATAATCTTTCTGGTGTTAGAATCTCTACTACAGAGGACTTTAACCTATGAAGTATGTAGGCCTAGTGAGGTTTGTAAGCCTACTGGCTGTAACCCAAGTTTTCTTATTATGTTCTTGGAAAAGTGAAGAATGATCATCTAGCTGAGACAGTGACTTTTTTTACAGGTACTTTTTTTTTTCAGGCACTATTTTTTACTTGATTTTCTCAATTTCTTTGAGAGACAGTCTTTCATCATAGGACATGGCATGCAGATTTAGTAGAGAAGTTATTCCTTATTCCTTCTGTTTCTGAACTTTCAGAGTTGTCTCAATGCCATCTCTGTGCCACATGGTGTGAGCTGGCCTGTACATGACCTTTGTCATGTTTTTTCTCTGAAGCTGTGAAGCGGCTCAAAGTAAGATTATAAAGGTATGAGATGCTGTTTGCTGCATAGGACAAGCACAAGCTTGCTATTTGAAACAAGCCAGGCGATCCATGATGAAATTTACCCTCTTTAGTGTCAGAAGAAGGTGAATAAACAGGGCTGATCTCAAAAGTCTGTTTTGTTCAGTCTGTGCTTTAATTTAATTGGACTGCTTGGCTCACTTTCTACACTTGCATTGGCAGCAGGCTGTACTGGGAAACATGTCTGGTGACTGTTTTGACCTGGTGAAAGTGATACAGAACTAAATATGGGACTATTTCTTAGCTTCTGTAGCATGCCTTGGCTGTAGGGGACTCTGGGATGGTGTTGTAGTTTGATACTGGCCCAGTGCCAGGCACTCATGAGAGTCACTTGCTCACCCTCCCCTGCCACAGCTGGGCAGAAGAGAGGGAAAAAAAATTAACGAAGGCTTCATGAGTTGCGATAAGGACCAGGAGAAAACACTTCAAGGGCAAAACAGGCTCAACTTAATGTTGCAAAGTGAAACTTATTACTAACAGAATCAGAGGGGGATAATGAGAAGCAAAATAAGCCATTCAAACAGTGTTTCCTCCCAGCCCCTCCCTCCTTCCCACTGGCAGCTCACAGAGACAGGGCATGGGGATTTTGGTCAGTTCATAACTGAGATTTTCTTCTGCTGCTCTTGGAGAGGAGTCCTTCCCATGTGAGATTGTGGGGTCCCTTCCCATGTGAGACAGTTCCCCATTAACCTCGTCGACATGGGTCCACTCTCAAGAGCAGCAGCCTACTGCGCCTGCCGCAATGTGAGTCCCTCCAATAGGCAGACAGTCCTCCTAAAGCTGCTGTGGTGTGGGTCTCTTTCCATGGGGTGCAGTCCTCCAAGGACAGGCTCCTCCAGCCTGGAAGCAGGGGCCCTCCCTCTCCATGAGGTCTTCCACTGGATCACAGCCTCATCCAGACCTTACCTGCTCCAGCATGAGCACCTCCCTCATGGGCTGCAGGTGGATCTCTGCATCCCCCTTGGATCCCCATAGGCTGCAGGGCCTCAGTTGCTGTACCATGGTCATCACCACAGAGGAATGCAGAGGAATCTCAGCTCTGGTTCCTAGAGCAGCTCCTGCCCCTTCTTCTCCACTGACCTTGGTGTCTCCATATTGTTTCTTTCACTTGTTCTCCCTTCCTCCTCTTTTCTGACTAGGAGCAAAATCTGTGGGTTTTCCAGCAGCTTCCCACAGGAGCCATCTTTGTGGCCTCCCTGCTACCAAAAATCAGGCTGTACAAAACCAATACAGATGGTTTTGTCTGAGGACTGAATTTTTGAGAAAGTTGGCATAACAAGCTCTGTGATGAGCCCAGTACTATGTGCGGGAACCAATGGCTGTGAAAGACGCAATAAAAAAAAAAAGTGTGTTTCAAAGGAGGGAGTTGTGTAGCTTGAGTTTTTACTGGAAAAAGGCAATGACATAGTACCTCGAATGCAATGAATTTGTTTATTACAAAAAAATCTGTGACTGGAGAGAAGATGGTTGTTTTTTGAGACACTATTGCCTTTACCTGCTGGCTTTCACACAACTGCAGTTAAATTTGACCAAAAAGTTCCTTGCACTTGTTGTTTGGAATATAAATATTTAAAGCTGAATAAATAGGTGAATAGAAGGTGTTTACTTTTTTGAAAACTGTTCCTTATATGACTGGTTTTATTGTCAAGTATACTGGTTAGCATTGCCAGGCAGTCCCAGGGAAGCAGGGGAACAAGAATCATGGGGAGTAGTTAACAGAAGAATAATCTCAGGGTGGTCTGTCCTACTCACAACATATCAAGCACTAGTTTCACTGAATCTATCATAGTTACAACTCTAAATTTTTAGCCAAGTGTGGTTAAAGCACCCCATATGGAACCATTTTTCATTGCCTGGCATCTTCTCTACTGCTGTTAGTTGTCGGGAAGTTAAAGTCATACCTAGCTTTTTGAGATTTTCTGTGTAATTGTTCATTCTGGGATATGCCAAATGGTATTTGCTGTCTTGGAAGGTTAGTCAAAATTTTTGCCATTATCCCTCCAATGTGTAGCAAGCAGAAAACTGTCTGTTTTCACTTTGATGGTGATGTTTTGCCTTTGTGAATGGTCTGCCTTGTACTGCTGAATCCTGTTTCGGGAAACTTGTATTCTGATGGTTTGGTGACACAGTATGCATATAGTAAATATATCTCACTAATGGTTTTTTTTTGCTAGTGGTTTGCATTATGTTATTGTTCATATGCTTATACACTGCATGCTTCTAGGATTTATGCTAGTTTATATGGCACAACAGTGTGAAATAGAGAATGATTTTATCACTAACTTGCTTACCAGAGGAAGCTGTCTGATTATTCAGGATACATGACAGTTTAGTCATCAAATTTTTAGTAAATAGCAGAAGTACTTCTTAAGCAATGGATGCATCTGTGACCAACAGAAACCGAGGAAGTGTGGGGTCCTGCTTCTAATTGCTTTCTATAAAACCAGAACAAAATATGCCAAAAGCTATGTCTTGAATTTCAGTTATAGTTATTTACTTGTTTTGGCACCCATTTTTACCTATCTATCTGTATTATCTAAAGCCTTTAGAATTCTAAGAAGGGATTGGGTGAAAAGAGGCTGAAAATACCATGAAGTTTCTTCATCTTCTGTTGTCATAGAAACTAGTGGAACTGGGATCAAACACTGACACGAGGTGCACCTTATGTGATCAGTTGTGCTTTAAAATTTACCAGAACAGTTCACTTTCAGAAATTCTGAAAGAAAACATGCCACTTTCATGCTTGTATGTGTCCTAGTTATTCCCAGATTTTGATACACAGCATCATTTTATGGAGAGTTCTAAGGCGTCTTCCATTCAAACACAGTTTATTTGGTTTGGGAATACTTGTTTTGTGTAGCCAAAATAGAAAGGGTTTATCAGTTTTTCAGCTCTAACCCTTAATAAATAAGCTTTTATGTGTGTGTGTCTGTATATTAAGTATGAATACAGGGCAGGGAAGAGGAGGGGGAATACTCTTATTAATTTACTAATGCATGATACTAAATTTAACTTCTGATTTTCTGTATTAAAACATAGACATATCTAAGTGCTAAATTAAAAAATATACAAAATATGTGAATTTAAAAATATATATAATAGAATAAACACAAGCTAAATATATATATGTATATACATAGTTAAATATAAAGTGAATATTGTTATTTATTTTTATTTAATGTTTGTATAGTAGTAACTGTCTTTTTGTAGTTTTTTTTTTTTCTTTTTAAACCTATCCTGGAAGAAAGGGATACTTGCCCCTTCCAGATGTCTGTTTCTCTCTGTTACATACCGAGCTAGGGTGACAATCACACTGGAGCTTAAATCTGAAACAGCTGCAATTAGGTGAGACGAGTTCTATTACTATGGTTCATGAGGGAGAATATTTTTACACTTTTTCATTCATAGTTACTATTACTGACAAAATGGAACTACAAAAATAACTACACATTCTCAGGAGTAAATTCTCAGGAGTCTGATACAGGAGTATATATTTCAATATTTAAATTCTCAGGAGTCTGATACAGAAGTATATATTTCAATATTGTCATAAGAGAATCAGTGGAGAGGAACTTGCTTTTGCTGGTTGATACAGAAATTCAAGTTACATATTCTTAAAGCCCGCTATGTGTTCTCTGATCTTAATGCAGTTACCAAGACGAGCACTAAAAATGTCACAAAAGACATTCTAGGCAGTAGTGAGTTGGAAGAGATAGTAGAAAGTTAGACAAAACGTGGGTATAACTACAGTGTTTGCATTCAAAACATAGGGCAATGATCCTCTTGTATCCTCTTGTTGTTACAGTCTTTCAAATCATAAATGAGGAAAAAAAGGCAGAAACGTTGGCATCAGTGCTGGCAAGTAAGGTTCTGGATTGATTTTTCTGCTTTCTTTGTTCCAGAATTCCAGCAGTGCTTTGAAGAACTCCTCTTTCAGTTGTGACAAAGTATCACGGCAAGTATTTCCTTATGTTTTTATGTAGCAGTTTCACATAGTACCCTGGTGGATTTAGGATTTGTTATTTGTGGTTGTGATTTCTGAGAGTTCATTCTTACGCAAGATAGAACCTGCTATGCAAATACCATTTTTACAATGACTTTATGAGAAAACAACTAGGCATATTTACTGAGCTGATCTTCTGATATTTTATTAAGAAGGACAAAGTTGTGCCCATCACCTGGAAAAGAAAGAGAAGTATTTATAGACTAACCAGTGAAATTAATTCCATTACATTCATGTCTGTTGTACTTTGGGGACTGGTTTTAGATTCACTTCAGTTTTATGTTACATACATGTAAAGATACTTTAAAAGAAAGGCCTTATAAAATATAGTTTTAAGCCATGCTACTCCTGCTAAACTAGCAACTAGCATGTGAGTTCCCATAAAGAAAAATTGAAGGAATGAGTAACAGTTAGCATAACAAACTATTCTTGTAGAGAAAAACAGTTTGCACCTGCATAAACAATAAATCTATCCTCTGGGAATCCACATAGAAATATGTAAACTCCTGAGTAAAAGAGAGAGTCTTAGCACGTACACACAAAACACCTTTTATCCAATTAATTGGGTGGCAAGAAAACTACTAGCCAGCTAGAGTTTAATGTGAGGTCTGTGAAAACTGAACATATAAAAATTAATTATGTGAATAAAGAATTGGAATTTTTTGTATGAAGAAATGGAGTCCCTTCTGCTTTGATGTGATAGTTTTACTCAGAGCAGGCTTCAAGATCTGCAGTGTTTTGCAGATCACTGGTCAAGCTTCCAATTTGTAAAGCATTTGCAGAATTCTACAGTGAGATCTCTACAGACAGAAGTACCTATATATTTCTATTTGACTCACAAATTTGTTGTACTAGTATTTGTCAAATTGCTTGTATTCATTTTGCTGCTTTTCCACATTATTGGTTGCAGCGATTTTTTCACTATAGTTTTGATATGAAGAATTCTGGTGAAGAGCTCCATTTGTGTTCTGAACTGAATATTTCAAGCTCTTTAGGCACATAATGAGCTGTAATAGTAATGAAATTATTGGAAACATCTGATGCTTGGCTATAGGAGTCTAAATTGCAATTTCTTCTCATTAATATGCCATGTTTCTTCTTGGCTGCATTGCTCTGAACTACTGCCACATCTAATTTCTTCCCAGAAGTGCAGACTTTGATCACATTATGGAGGAGGGCTATGAACTTGACCTCACTTACATCACAGAGCGGATTATTGCTGTATCCTTCCCTGCTGGCTGTTCTGAGGAAACTTACCTCCACAATCTACAAGAAGTAACACGAATGCTCAAATCCAAACATGGTGATAATTACTTGGTACGTGTAAGATCAGCTGTTTGTGACATCTTCTTTGGTCATGCAGGAAGACTACTTTATGTCCATATAAACCATTAGAAACTAAAAGTTTCTATAAGACTCTTTGGTCTGTCTTTACAGCCTTGTTAAGTGCAAGATTTTCAGTAGCGTTTTAAGCTGCTAGATATTGAAAACACTTTCTTTGCTGGGGCAGTGCAGTCTCTGTGCTGATGTGGTGATAACACGTAGTCAAATGCTAAAGAATAATTGCACTGACCATCTTCATTGTCCAAAGCATGTTCTTAAAAGATACACAACCTGTAATATGGAGTGTGTTCTTCTTTTGTAGCAGCGAGCTACATCTGGATTCTCAGGTGGGTATCTGGTAGTCTCTCACTATCATGTCTTCACTTGTGAAGGCAACATGTAAAAGTAGGGTTGCTGTTAATGTGTTCTGTCCAACGCTTTCCCATTAACTTGTTTTAGGTGGCCATTTTTCATGCCATTTAGTTTTCTGGAAATCAAGTAAATGTATAGTGAGCTCCGTGTGCAGTTTCTTTTTTTTTTAATGTTGACAACAAGCTGTTAATCTCCTGTGTTGTTTTCTGGCTAGTGCCATGGCATGTATTTTCTCAGCATGTTCTATGAAGGTGAATTTAAAACAAGGCCAATATTTTATTTACTTTTTTCCCTTTACTGTCTTTGTAGGTATTGTGTGTTAACTGTTAGAATTAAATTTCATGACTTCAGGAGCATGAACTTTACTCACAGTAGAAATTAGTAACTGGAGAGATTACACTAATGATTGAAACACATGAATTTCTTCTCACAAACTGAGATGTCATGGGTGTATTATGAACCAGACTGAACTCGTCATGTGGACTGATGTCTGAGAAGGATTGTAGTGTCTGTTTCTGAGAGGGATTGTGGTTAGTTTCTCTGGCAAAGTTGATATTTTTTTTATTTTTTTGTTTCAGTTTTGTTCTATTCATTAGTTTATTTCTAAAGGGTACTTTGGAATTCAGCTGTCTTGATAAATAGAAAGCTTGATGCCATCTACTCCAAATGTGTTTCTGCAAATTTGGTCAGTGTCTGACCCAGCAGTGACAAATACCCATCATGAACAGGACTGTATCCAGACATGCAGGGATTTTAAATTTTTCTTAAGTATAAATACAATTAGAAAGATGAATAGAAAAGTTTTTGTCAAGTACTTCTTCTTTTCCTCTGGAAAATTTTAGGTAATTGATTTCTTAATAGAGCTTTACCACTCATTTTAAGAATTCTGTACTGAGATCTGTATTGAGAACTGCACCTTTCTATTAATTTGTTTTCCAATTATGAAAGCTAATAGAAAATTACAGAAAAAATTGTGTAGTTTATAGAAGACAATGTTTCATTTCTGTTTTACTATTGATATTTCAGGAAGGATAAGTACAGTGATGTAGTTGCTTTAACCTGTCCAGTTTTTGGCTTCTTTGCTTAGACAGCTGATGAGAGTGCTGATTAACGCAAAAGGGTAATACTTTAGAAACCCTTTTAGAAAAGGGTCCTTAAGTTGTCCATGGGTAGTAATAAACTGTATAATGGACTTGACTCATATTTACTCTTTCTTATGTTTATGACCTGTTTATTCCATTCTCTGTGTAATTAATGAGACTTTTCAAATTATTATGCCATCTGTACGTAAGTTGGGATGTGAAATAGCCACACTGTGAAAGACAATCTTTCTCATTAGCTCTGTTTCCGTTCTCGAGTAAAGGTATTTCAGCTTTTTGTTACTGATTGTTACTAATTTAAGGCACTTTTTAATGAAAGTGTGTACACTGCTTTCTTTTGTTCATTTTGCAGTGTATCTCTTGGTTTATTCCTTATTAAGCACTAAGTGGAGGGCACCTTGCTATTTAGTGGGTTAGGAGAAGAGTTGGAAGATCTCATAGGCTAAGTTATAGTTAAATAGGTATGTCATACCTTCCCTGCAAAGTTCTGACAGACCAAGACTTTCTTGTCAGGCATGAAAATTCAAATATTTAACATTGTACCACCCTCCCAGACTGCTCATTGTTAATAATGCTCTGCATTATATTGCATGATAGCCAGGTCTCTCAGTATATCTCTGACTCAAAGCCATGCAAAATAAATAAGATGTAGTAGAATTTTAATTGTCCTTTTTCAAAATGTGCATTTAGGTGTAACTCTAGTTTTATTATAAAATAAGTGAATATCTAAAATATATTTGCTAGTGCTACCTGACGTTAGTTTAATAGAACAATGGGCAAACCTGATGCTGTATCATTGTAGTTTCTTGTAATTTTTATGTTTCAAATACGTCTATTTACTACATAAATTATAGAGTCTTGATGGTTAAAATTTTTTTCTTTCTTTCTGAACAGGTATTAAACCTCTCTGAAAAGAGGTATGACCTTGCCAAGCTTAACCCAAAGGTATCAATTATCTTCCATTACATAGCTTTCTAGTGTTAAATACAACTCAAATGGCCTGATAAGCCCTGAGGCTATGGAAGTGTTGATATACAGAGTAAGAGAAGAAGTTTTGGAAGATAGTGAAAAACCCAACATGCATACCTTTTTATTTTTTCTGTGTCTCTTAGATCTGTGTTTTACACAGCTATTCCTGTTGTTTTCTTAGACTTTACACACAAGACCAGAAGCCTGTTGTGACTTCTGAAAAAATTCTATTGGGTGATAGAAATTCTACTTCAAGTATACTTTTTTTGTGCAGTTAGAGGATACTGGGGTTGTATACTGTAATGTCCAGTCAGCTGAAGCTAGGGAACTCAATTCAGATAAGGACTTCCCTTTTGTACTATTTTTGAGTAGTTGCTTCTCAGCCCAGTAGAGACATAGGGAATACCAGAATGATTGATGTCTGACTCTTGTTCCTTCTCACCAATTGATGTGTTTGCTGTAAGAACTGGTGTGCAGGTACACTTCAGCATCTGTTATAAGGCCAGACAGAGTAGCATAGATGTATATTTTCAGCAGTACATTTACAAAGATAAGGTACCTGAGGAAAGTACTAAAATCCCTCTTAGTTTTAACTTTTTGCATGCTTTATTGATCATGAAGGATGTGTTTTTTTAATATTAGGCATATGTTGAATGCATAATATGTTTGCACTGCATATGTGTTGTTAGTAATTATGCATGTTTTGCTAGTAAATATGAATATAATAAAAGCAGGCTTAGTAAACTATTGTGAAGTGAATAAAAGATCTGAACAAAATTTTGCCATGCTGTAACCAAGTTGCACATGAAGGAAATAAATTGAAAATAAAATGAAAGCCATCAAAAATTGTTTGTTCTAAAAAACTTTTTTAGAAATCAAGACCTTCAGAAATGTAATTTTTAAGTGTTTGGTGAAATTGGGAGGGGGAGAGGAGGGGGAGGTTTTTTGTTTGTTTTTATAAAAATAGATCTACTGGTATCTAAAAAACAACAAATTCCCTCTTCCACTTAAGAAACCTGCAAGCATCATGACAATTGATTTGCATGATTATCTGAGATGGGAAAAGATGTGGAGACTTTCAACCATGACAATTATTTGAATCCAGATTTTAGTATGAGATACTAGAGTCAAGGTGTCTCTTGTAAATGTTACTTGTTTAATTGCAGATTATGGATGTGGGGTGGCCTGATCTCCATGCTCCACTCCTTGATAAGGTGTGCACCATCTGCAAGGCTATGGAGTCCTGGCTGGACAATGATCCTCAACACGTGGTGGTGATCCATTGCAGAGTAAGTGCCATGGATGGGTTTGTATTAATTTTCGAAAACTTTGTCCTTTACTCTTCTCATTTTAAAAAAGAAAAGTTAGATCTGTTTTCCATGTTGACAGCAGTGTGTCGTTGTGTCAACAATATGTGCCTGATGTTCTGTGGATGTAAATAAGCTTGAATCCATTGACCTTTCATGCTTGTTAAAGATTTCTTTATGACTAAAGTCCTATAGCCCTTGCTGCAGATACCACATGAACCAATGTTACTTCATCCTTCAAAGGCCACTGTTACTTCTGTAAATTCATTTAGAAGCTAGAGGTTTTTCCTGCTTGATGGAAAACTCTCCATGTACTGTGACACTCATGAGATTTGTTGCCGGATAAGAATAAACACTGTATTACAGATCGTCTCTCGAGACTGTGCATGGTTGTCGGAAATGAGGTCATTAAGGACCTTCTGGATATTTTTGAAAGGTTTTAATTGACAGCATCATTGCAGTGCTTTCGAACAAAGCTACCGGTGTGCTGTGTTGCTTCCTCCTGCTTGCTCACAATAAACAGAAATAAAGGAAAACCTTAGTTAAATTTGGATAAAGTGAATTCAGAACTGGGGTGGTAGCTGTGCTCGTGACACTTGAGGCAAACCTATCTCTATATCAGTGACAGATGTTACTCTAAGCAAAATGACTGTGATAGTGGTAGGGAAACTTCTCTTCAAGTCAGGTTGTATAGTCTCGAGTCCCAAATTTCTTCCAGGCAGGATGCCATTATTGTACGAAATACTTGAAATCTTACAAGTTGCAGGAATGCAGCCAGGAGAACAGCCCATACATGGGGCAAAAGAAAAGGGAACAAAGTATTTCTAGGTAGACAATCATATACAAATTGATAGTGTATGTTCTTAATTAATGCCTTTTGCTTATAGAGGGTTCCAGCCACAGGGATAGATACAGCCAACTACTATCAGCTGAGGGACTAAAAATATTTTGAAATCTGTGAGAATTACTGCTTGTTAAATTTTACTGCATTTGTCATGTAAATTATTTAAAATTACTTTGAAACATTTTTTAAATTATTAATAGAAAATCGTTACTATAAATCTCAGGTGATGGGGAGGTAAAAATGTGAAAACTTGTCATAAAGGTCTATTATTTCTAAAATAGGTGTTTTATAGCATTTCATCCTGGGAATTGCAACATTGTCTAGATTGCTTGTGAATGATCTCTGGAAAAAATAATACAAAATTAGAGTAGTTGATACAATTTTTTTTTTCTTTTTTCCCAGTTGATTCCTCTTAATTGGTAAGATTTGACGCATGCACATAGAAATCCTGCTTAGCGTTTTTTTATGTCATTTGTCAGCCAGCTTACATTGACAGATAAGCTGCTGCTCATTATTTCCACCTTTCCATCAATGCAGGGTGCATGAGCAAAAGGGCTCTGAAGCTCTCTTGCCTTGAAATTTTATTTAGTATGGGTCTTAAATATTATAATGCCCAATAATGTAATACATAATATAAGTTATCATTCCCTTTTTCCTAATACAGGGAGGAAAAGGAAGGATAGGTGTAGTCATATCATCATATATGCACTTTACCAATGTTTCTGCAAGGTAAGTGTGAATAATGCATATTGCATGTTTTTTTACAATAAACATTGGGGAACAATGCCTTTTGGTTGATTACTGTCTGTCAGCTTAGTGTTTGTCAGGTTTTCTTCTCAAAGAGTTCTAGAGCATGTCTTTCTTAACAGAGCCTGCTTTCATGATAGTTTTCTTGTAATCCTTGTAACCTCCAGCAGGAGGTTAGATTAGGTGACAGCCTAAAGTCCCTTTGAAACAGATTCTATTGGTTTGCAGGATACTTTTCAAAAGGATGTTTTCAAATGAATGATAGAATGTGCAGGAAACCATTTTTATGTAATGATACTACCTTTATTCTATTAAACCTATCTATTTTCCACATCCATCAAGTGGCCTCTTAAATTGGTGAGAAATTGTTCCTTAAGTACTTAAGGAAAACTGTTACTAGAATCTCAAAACAATGTTTGAATAGGGAAGTCCTAGACATTGATTCAAGTGCAAAATCAAGTGTAAGAAATAATCTAGACTTTATTTTGCAGTCAGTTTAAACAGTAGTTGTCTCATTACTTGGTTTTAATTGTTTCTTTTGGAGTGCTCAAATTATGAAATGACAATTGACAATTTATATTTAAAAAAGCTACAATTTGATAAATGGTCTGAAAAAGGATGAAATGCATTTTAGAAATTTTCTATTAATAATCACATTGTTTTCCCTTGAGGTTTTTTATTTATATACATACATAAATGTATTAAAAGAAGAATACACTCTCAATGTCATGGTTAAATCAAATTTGGTCTTAAATTCACACCAGCCTGTCAGTAATAGATTTGATCCACTACTGTAGTTGATAGTCTTGAATCACTAGAGGTTGATGGCAAATTACTCAGGGATGTCAATCAAACTAGAATCATGGAAAATAATCTGTGTTCATTGGGGTAAACCAAATTTACAAGTCATTATGGACCAAGAAACTATTGTGTGCACCAATGTGTGCTGAAAAAAAACCACCTCAGTGATTGCCACAATTTCATATTTTGTTGAGAAGTATTTTGAATGACAAAAACTGTCAAGTGAGGGTAGTACAGTTGTTGTGGTGTCATTTCTGTGTTGCAGTATTATGTCATCCTTAAAGGTGATACCTGGCTATAAATACATTTTAATAACATCATTATAGTCACATTCAGGTGTTGTTTTGTTAAGCCCAGCAATGAAAGGTATCACCTTTTACCACAAGCAAATTGAGGATTCCTCCAGTAAAGTTGCAGGAGAAGAGTGAGCTTGAAAGCCCTCTAACTTTCTGGGTATCTGGCAGCTGATATCCAAAACTTAACTTTTCTGTGTTAAGAATGAGGTTGGGGATTTCCCAGCAAGGATTTGTATATCCCTAGAATTACCAAGACTCTTGAAAATGGTACACAGCAACCTTGCAGAAGCAGAAATCACTGCAGGTGCTGCTGTTAAGGGTGCCATCTACTGTGTCTGAAATGGTACTTAGAAGACTTTGAAGATGTTGACTCTAAAGAAAGCTCTTAATTGTCAGCATGCATAGGTGTCCTGGTTCTGGCCAAGACAGAGTTAATGTTTTCAGTATGCACATGTCCAATACCCAGAGGTTATTCTGTACCACCTCATCTCATTGAGAGGGTGAGGAGAAGGGGATCCTTCAAGGGAGAAGGGGCCCGTTCTGGTTGAGAAGGTGTGGCAGAGGGAGACATCCAGTGTTGTCTGTTGGTGGTTTCCATAGTGACCAATACTTCCTTTCTTCTGCCCTCTGTCATTAGTATTGTTGTTATTGCTATTAATTTTCTTATCTCATTCCTGTGTCCAGTAAATGGTTATTCAAAGATCAGAACCTGTGATCTTTGCCTTTGTGTCTCCAGTTCTCCTCTCCATCCCACTGCAGGGGACGGTGAGAGGAGGGAGGGAACAAGCTGCAGTGTGGTTTTGAAAGCATCAGTAGGAGCATTAAATTAGGGAATTCCATTCCAAAACCACAATAACATGCCAAAAAAAACTAGGCTTAGTGAAATCCTGTGAATTTAGTCTTAACACCTCTGCTGTAAAGACAGGCTAAAGATTAGGGTTGGGGTTGTTCAGTCTGAAAGAAGAGTAGATGCTAAGTAGACCTTCTAGTGATCCTCCAGTACCTAAAGGAGGCCTACAAGATGGGTGGAGTGGGACTTTTTAAAGTAAGGCAGTGACAGGACAAGGAAGGAATGGCTATAGACTGAAGGGAGGGTAGATTTAGATTAGATATTAAACATAAAGAATAAATTCTTTACCGTTAGAGTGGTGAGTCACTGGAACAGGTTGTCCAGAGAAGTTGTGAATGCTGCATTTCTGGAAGTGCTAAAGGCCAGATTGTATGGGGCTTTGAATAACATGGTGTGGTGAAAGGTGTCCTGCCCATGGCAGGAGATTTGGAACAAGATGATCTTTAAGGTTGTTTCCAACTTAAACCATTCTATAATTCTATGAAAGATCCTAATTGATGCAACCTCCCTTTAATTATATGTTGTAATATCAAATTTTCTCGTTTAGGAAGGAATAATGTGTCATCAAATTTAGTGAGGTCAAACAGAGCTCTTTGCATTTGTTGGTAAACTCTATTTTAACAAGCACAGTGCTAGCTGTTTTTTGGCCAGTTAGGATTGGGCTTCCTAAATTCTGGATGGCAGTGGGTGAAGATGTATAAAGATATATGGTGGTTTGTGTGAGAAAGAGGTTTTGGGTCAAGAATATTTTAAGTACACATTATGTAGTTTTTAACACCCATGAAGAAAAGGCTTTATTTTATAGCCTGATCCAGCAACCTGTCAAGACAATTGGCATCTTCTGATTAATTTTTGGAAAAAGCATATATTTAATTTTTATCCTGATATGCATACGTGTACTTTGCACAGGTTTTTTTCCTCTGAACTCATTTAGGTTGAACTAGTTGTGGAATTTAAAAGTTGAGATTCTGGTGTGTTCTTATATTTTGGAACTTCTAGGTCTGTTATGTTCTGATTTAAATTAAAACTCTGAACTACATCTGTTATGAGACATACTGTTTTTATCTGGAATAGATATAAAAGAATCACTGTAGTACATTACTTGGCATGTGATAAACAGCATTCTTACTGATTTTTGGCACTTCTTTTTCTTTTTTTCTGTAGCCTCTTTCCTTTCTTCACCCAAAAAAGACCCACATAAGAGGCATTCTGGATAGAGAATAGAAGAAAATGTATTTTTGGAATATGTGGCTCCTTGACTGTGTGTTTGAAGAGTATGTGGTTGTCTGATTTAAAATAGTTCTTTTTCAAAGACAGTCTCTTCCTTGACGGGTCAGGGTACAGGAAACAAATGCAGAATGAATTATTGACTGCTTAAATGAACCTCTATCCTGGTACTACAGTTCTTTCTGAAAAAGAAAATGAATTTGTATTTTATAGAGAGAACTCCTCAGTGGCACATTCAAGAAATTATGGCAAGTATCCTTCTTTGGGAGCCAAAGTTCTGACAAAGTTTTTTGCGTTCTGATTTTAACGTGTCCATGTTGGAAGTATGCCATTCAGTTAATTGAATAAGGAAGTAGGTGCTTTGCTCAGGAAGGAAACTATCTTAAGATGTTGAATGAGAAGGTGTCAGTGGAATAAACATCCCTGTCCACAATGTCCAAATTACTAGAGTTGCTAGTTAGATGCCTCTTTTTGTTTATTTTTCTTTACTTCCCTCATTTTTTTTCTTCCAAATATTTTTGCATATTTCAAGTAGTAACCTGCTGAATTTTCAAGATAACACTGAAGCAGAATAATATGTGTCTCTTTCTTGACAGTGCTGATCAGGCTCTAGACAGATTTGCTATGAAGAAATTCTTTGATGATAAAGTTTCAGCTTTAATGCAGCCATCCCAAAGAAGGTATGCAATTTGTTTCTAATTTATATCAACAGGGAATGTCTTTATTGTCTTCTGCTCTCATCCCTTACTCCCTCCCCAGCTACTGTATAGTGTAGACTATTTCCACAAGATCCTCCAGTGCTTCCTGGATTCTCAGCACTTTATCTTATATTAATATTCCTTGATGAGATCTCTCCTTCAGTTCCTGCACGTGGTCCCAGATAGACAAGACCGTCTGTACCACCCAGTTATTTAAATGGGTTCTCACTGCATTGTTTGTTAGCAAAGAGATGTCACAATCTTGATTGTTCCAAGATAATAATAAACGCATTATTCCGTAGCATAATGCTGAGTATGGAATGTGTGCTGATTTGTGTGCAATAAAGATTTTTTTTTACTACTTGTTTAGAGGATTATGCACTTGCCCCATGTCCGTGCTAGTAAATGTTTGTCAAAGCACATTCATTATGATTATCTGTGTTACCTTTTCAGTCTGTCTGCGTGACAAAGGTTGAGTTAGGATTCAAAATAACGAGCACTTTGGAAAGTGAATAGTTCTGGGGTTCACTGTGTACCTTGTTTTGATGACTGATAATTGAAGGATTCAGTACCAAAAGATACTGGTATCCATCAGACAAGTAGTTGTGATAAAGGTGAATCTCTTTTAGAAATATAATATATCATCTGGGTTTGAATTGGTAATTATTGTTTATTTTTTTGTCTTAATCTATGTCTATGCAGTAGGTTGTTTAGAAGTTGTTTAAAGTATAAGAATTTGCTAGTGATTAAAACAGAAAAATCAGTATTAACAACTAGTGTACAGTGTTTGGTTCTGTTCATCCCTAAATATAAATTTAGTAGTTACTTTTTTAACTCATTAGGTGACATGCACAGCTCCTTTTAACTTGAAAAATTGCAACACAATGTTCTGTTAGACTTGAAATAAACTTTTCATAAGTAGAAGTTAAAAAGTAAAGTAGCTGGCCTTTTTTTTGTTTCAGTTTTATGCTTGCATATATGTGTGTTGCATTTTAATAATAAGGATTTGAGTATGCTGCCTGCCAGACAGAGAAGTGTGAACCATAGCAACAAAAGGGAAGATATATTGTTAATCTTCCCATCCAGAAGCCCTAGGCAGCAGGAATATTTCAGTGAGAGCCAGGAACCTCCGCAACTGCCTGTGAATTGTGCATCAGGGCAGTTTTTCAACCATGTTAACAGGAAGCTTCAGTAGCTACTAAGTTAGCTGAACTGTATGTGAGCCCTAAAGCTAGATGTGAAATATGTATAGATGATTGTTGCATCTTTCTTTCCTACACACCCTTCAAGGACGCCTGCTTAATTCTTCTGGAGGTAACTGCGGGGGGAGGGCCTCAGAGATACTGAGTTTGCTTCTTGACTGATGGAGTTAACATCTCTGCTCACCAGTACTGAACTTGAGCTGCCCGTACCATCTTCAGACATACACTCATACTTTGTCATTTCTCATGAGAACAGAGGTGATTTTCCAAACTGTTTGTCAGAACTGTTCTCCTGAATCTCACCTCTCCTACCTTTGTCTGGCCTGGCAGCGGCTGCTAATCTTATTGGAGAGAAAGGAAAACCAACTCCTGTAACATTTGTGGATAATTTTATACTCTGTTCCTATTCTGATCAGTCAGTGGCCTTTTAATGTGCTTTATCTCTGAAACTACTGCTGGGTAATTAATTACTGATATCCTTATTAAAACCCAGTTGATATAAGTGGGTATAATTTAAGTGGATCTCAAAATCGTAAAGTATGAAAATACACCCATTTTTCACATTTTGAAACCTTTTCTCCACTAAATATTTTCCAGATAAAAATAAATTGTGGCCATTAAGTCACATAACTTTTCCCTACTGCTAGTTGGGTACTGTGACAATGGCAAGACAAGTAACTGTAGATGACCAGATCTATTTTGAATCCATTCTCAGATAAGAAGTTGAAGATTTGTCTGAATGAGAAATGCAGATAGAGACCCTTCATATGAAAAAAAATTTCTCATAAACCTTCAGGATAGATCCTTGAATGTTCTTCTCAAAATAAGTGAACTGTCTGTAGGCCCCTTAAGTGCACTGCCTTGAGAACGGTTTTCAAAAATTCAGTTACATTTTTGTAATAATTAAAAAGCTGGTAGAAGAAAGGGTTCACACTGATATTAATAAACTAATTTATTAAAATTATGAAAGGTCACTGACAAAACATTTTAACATGTTGTTTTTTTGTCATGTTAGGTGTGTCAATTTGTAAAATTTGTGCTTTTGATGTACCAAATTCTTTCAGAAAGACTGAAGGAGAAATAAAAAAAAAAAGTTGCCTTTTCTTAACATTTAAAATAAATTGAGCTTTGCAAGCTCTCTGTGAAATGAAACCAATTTTAAATCACCACAACCCCCATTGTGGGGTAGTAAATCTGTTGTTACCTGCCAGGATATCGTTAGTTATGGTGTTACCAGGAGTTCAGTTAATGAGATTTGTGCATAAAGGTGAAAAAGGTGATTTTCCTCTATACATTCCTGAAAATAAAGTTAAATGAAGGTTTTCTTATAGGCACGGAAGAAAAAGGGGCTCAAAGCCAGGGGAAAAATTAAAGAAACTGCAGTGATGTTTACTTGCATGTGACCAAACCACATATTAAATTGCAGAAATAGAATAATTTTCACATTGCTGTGGTGGTTTTGCTCTTGTTTTGTGCTGAGTGAGATCACCTGTCATTAAGGTGTTACTTGACTGCATTGCCCTTAAGGTTAAGATTTCTGATGAGCACTTCTTGCTCTTGTTTTAATGAAGGTAACTTCACCGTGAATTGGATGGGACGCATATCATGCTGCTGTGAAAGTCATTTAAGGGTGCAGTTGTAACTAGGAATGTGTACCAAAACAATTGACTTTACTGTCTCTTCTACTTAGTTTCTTCCTTAGAGTAGTAGTGTAAACAACTAAAATAAAGATATCAACAATAGCAGTGTAACAGCCATGGATTTAATATAGTGGTATATTGAAGTGTCTTTTCATGCTGTTTTGTGAAGATTATTATTTTGGAGTTATGTGCATTGTCACAATGCTATTTATTACCCATAATCTGGCAATGCCATTGTGTAAATAATGTATTTCCCTGGTATTAGTGGTTTCATATAATTCAGATAAACTTTCTGTTTTCAGATATGTGCAGTTCTTAAGTGGCCTTCTATCTGGATCTGTGAAAATGAATGCAACCCCTCTTTTCCTGCACTATGTTATCCTTCATGGCATCCCAAACTTAGATGCTGGGGGAGGTAAATTACCTAATTTTTCCTATTCAGGTGTAGGATCAAAGTCTTGTTTCATTTTGGAACTTTCTAGAAAGCCTGCATGAATCTCAGAATAAAATTATTATCTTCTTGATATCCATCCAAATATTCCAAATAAATTAAGCAGAAGAGAAACATTCTAAGAATAAAAACTGAAGCAGGTGAAATCAATTTCTGGTTCTTTGTTAAATGAATAGTTGATTCTATTCATGTCTGCCTATTTCTGAACAGTTGTGGTCCCTGTTACTGCAAAGGATCTGAGAACCTGGTCAGGGTTCACAGTTATTTTCTCTTAGTTTTGGGAAATGATTATAAATATAATCTCTTTACTGTTTTGAGATTGGATTTTGTGTGGAAAAGCTGTTTGGATAGTTTGGGAGTACTTACAGAATTACACAGAATCATTTAGTTTGGAAAAGGATCTTCAATGTCATTGAGTCCAACCTTGGATGCATCATCACTTTGTCAACTAGAACAACTGGCACTTTGTGCCATGTCCAGTCATTTCTTGAACACCTACAGGGATGGTGACTCCATCATCTCCGTGGGCATTCCATTCCAAAGTTTAGCAATCCTTTCAGTGAAAAAATTCTTCTTGCTCTCCAAAAGGAACCTTCTCTGTGCAGCTTGAGGCCATGTCCTCTTATTGTATCATTAGTTGCCCAGGAGAAGAGGCTGGCTCCCACCTTGCTACAACCTCCTTTCAGGCAGTGATAGGGAGTGATAAGGCCTCCCTGAGCCTTCTTTTCTCCAGGTTAAACAACCCAGCTCCCTCAGCCCCTCCTCATAGGACATGAGTGGAGACTCTTCACCAGCTCCCTTTACCTCTTCTGGGCACACCACTGCACTTCAGTGTCTTTCTTGAAGTGAGTGGCCCAGAACTGAGCACAGTAGTTGAGGGGTGGCCTTGCCAGTGCTACTAACATGGCTTGCTATCCAAAGTGGCTTTAAAATTAAAATGATAGAATGACATAATGTGCTAGAGCACAGTAAAGGAATCCAACTTTAATGGTTGGATTTGATGAACTTAGAGATGATTTATGAACTTAATGATTTATGATTACGTAACAGTTTTGTGTTCCTACACTTTTATTATCCAAAGGCCTTTTGTAATATAATCAGCATGAACTTGCAATGATTATATTGTCATTGTTGCTTAGTCTGATTTTATTTCTAAAATAACTGCTTTAATAAAGTTAGGGTATTGTTTATTCTAGGTAGAAGTTTAAGGGCCTTATTAATTTTTAAACAAAACTGAAGATCGAATAATTTATTTTGAAAATGTTTTTATTTTATATTGGGGGTTTGCTTTCTTTCAGCTATTATCATTCTTCCTTTATAATAATTTCATTTTCTTGGAGAATTTGTTTCCCTTCCTTACTAGAATTCTTTGAAGTCCCTCCCTCTTGAATTCAAAACTAGTCTTCAATAAAATAAAATACTTTTCAGCCAATTCTGCTTTCAGGGGTATTTTGACAGTCCAGCTTTGCCACTTTTGTGCCTTTTTGCTCAGTCTGGATGTGCATGAAGCTTCCTAGTTACAAAACACTCTTTTTTGTTGGCTTCTTCTCAGCTTGTCGGCCTTTTCTGAAGTTATACCAGGCTATGCAACCAGTTTATACATCTGGAATATAGTAAGTTGTAAGCATTTTTCATTATGTTTGAATTTAGATTTTAATTTTCATGATTGCAGAATTACATAGCCTTTTTTAGTTTGTGGGTTTCTTGTTTGTTTTGTGTTTTTTGTGTCTTTAAACCACGTATTTTATTTTTTTTTCTCCTGTCAAGTAGCATAGGGTCAGAAAATCAAAGTCGAATCTGCATTGCTATAGACCCTGCCCAGCTTTTGAAGGGAGATATTATGGTGAGTTAATTGTATGGAATTAAAGTCTGTTGACATGACATTTAGTTTACAGTCTTTGACCTGTTTCATGTTCTTGTAAAAAAATTATATGATGAAATATCTGGAGATACTACAGAATAATTTAGATTAATTTAGTCATCTTCTTTTGCTTTTGTGGGAATAAAAACTCATGTAAAACTCAAGAAGGTTTTTAGGAGCAAATCGTTTTCAAAACAATTGCTTTCAGCATTTTCATTTTATGGCATCAGCAAGTCCAGTGAGGCATGTATTGATCTTTCCTTTATTAAGATTACTCTGGGGAGTATTTGTAATTTGGCATTAAAATACCTTGTCTTATAATTTGGCAGACAGTGTTCACAATTTTAAAACTACCTGCTACAAAGAAATTACCTAAGTAATTCTAAATTGTTCTGGCACTCAAGAAAGTGCGATACCAAATAAGGGATAGGTAATGTCCAAAGTCTGGCCAGCATAGAGTTAAATTTTGCAGTAGCCAGACAGGGTATAGCTTGCACCCAGAGGTTATTTTGTACCACTTCATGTCACTTTTCAGGGACAGGGGGAGGGCTACCTTCCTGGTCAGGTAGCATGGTGGAGGGAATGCTTGGGTATTGCTGGGGTTTCTGGGAGGTGGGGAGGAGGAAGAAGGGGAGAGGTCTGTAAACAGTCATGTATGAATTGTCTGGGTTTTATTTCCTTGTACCCTCTGTCATTTGTATTGTTGCTGTTACTGTTTGTGCGTCCAATTCTCCTCTGCAATCTGCTGCGGGGGAGAGAGGGAGGGGTGGCAATTGAGCAGTGTGTGTGGTTTGGAGTGTTTCAGTGGGAACACTGGATTGGAGAATACCATTCCTGAACCACTGCAGCCTTATTTGGCATCCAGTGTGTGGCACGAAGGGTGGAGAGAAGAACAGATCTGCCCAGAGTGGGTTGGAAACAAATTTCATCTGAGCATTTAGCTTCATTAAGTCCAGAGCCACTGGTCACAATGTTGCTTGATTTGTCCCTGTGGTGTGGTACCTAGCTGTATATATTTCCATACCCTATGATATTTTTCAGATGAGGGAGAGGGATTAAGATTGTTTTGTTGATGTATTATGTGATACCAGCATGGGTTGGACTCGGTGATCTTGGAGGTCACTGCCAACCTAGTCATTCTGTTGAATTCTGTTGTTGAATTTTTGGGTCATGGGAAGGGTTTCCTTCCAGTTTGGATTGCATAGTGGAAGGAGCGGTTGGGCACTGTTGTGGTTTCTGTGTGTGGGAGGTTTGAACAATCGTATGTGACTAGTTTTGTTGTTCGTTTTTTTTTTTTCTTGTACACTCTGTTCTTACTATTGATGCTGTTCATTGTCCTATTTCTCTGCTATTTTCAGTAAATTGTTTTTGTCTCAGTCTGTGATCTTTTCCTTTTGTGCCTCCAGTTCTCTTCAGCCTGCTGCAGGGGAAAAGGGGAGGGGGTGTGGTTGAGTGGTGTGTGGTTTGAGGTGTTTCAGTGGGAACATTGAGTTGGGGAATACCATTCCTAAACCAGACAGTGTCCTTGGTATCAGATTCTTTTTTTTAATCTTTCCATTCAGTTCTGTATATTGTTCTTTTGTTCTTTCACTGGAAAATGGAGAAACAATTTTTAAATGTACTATTATAAATTGGCACTTCTAAAAGTTTGAGACAGTTTCAAATTTTGTTACTTTTTGAAGGACTGTTGGTGCCTAAGGAAATGGAATACATCACAACAGAAATCAGTCTAAGATAAACTCAGTATCTCTCAAATGAGATTTTTGAGTGAAAAAAGATGTAGCTTTTCAGTAATGCATCCTTTTAAAAGAGACAATCTTCCATAATCTCATGCTATTTGAGGTAATTCTGAGCAAACCAGTGTCTTTCAGCATTTCAGTATTTCCTAAACAAATACTTCAGTTTTGAATATATTTTTTTAATTATGTCTAAGCAAGAACTTCAGTGGTATCAGACAAAAATAATGATCTGTAAGATGCTCCACCTCCAATTCCAAAAGGTTTAACTACTTGGAATGCATGTTTGTTTGTTTGTTTGTTTGTTTTTAAAAAGGTAAATAAAATATCCTTTCTTGCCTTAGCTTCCAGGAGTTTGTTAACACAATGTGGATAGCATGTGGTGACGCAGAACAGATGCAGCTGTTGAAAAGCTGCACTGACATCTGCAAATACATGTAGGAATTTTCCAGCACATTGCAGTGGCTTGCATTAATTCTTGATTAAGGCATCAAAAGGTAGTGGAGTCAGAATTTGAAGTTATGCTTAGACTTCATTGAAAGGTTATTATGCATACTGAGCACTAAAATATATTTTGAGTCTGTGGATATAGGGGTAAAATATTACTGATTGTAAGAGAGGACAGATTTTCATTAAAAATTACAGTTCTCTGTAGGTAAGTTATTTAGGGCTAAAATTAAGTTAATTTGAAGTTATGTTAATTTAAATTTTTAATTATTTAATTTTAAGTTGATCTGGGTTAAATCCAAGGCTGGTACTTCTAATTACAAAGTAGAAAGAAGAAGTCCTTCTCTCATTCAGCATTTTTACAAATGAGATTATGTAAAAGCCAGTACCTTTTGAGTAAATCTGACAACTGTGCAAAGCCAAAACTTAAATTGTGGATAAATGTATATAAACTTAAAGAAACTATTTTCAAGTATTTTTGCTTGCGTAATACAATTAAATGGAATTACCACAGTTACTTTCATACCAGTTCTACATTTTGGAGCAGGTTAATTCTAATGTCTCTCATCAGGCCTCTCTTAATTCTGTTGGTGTCTGTTTTTCACTTCTGGGCAAACTTGCCTTTTGACACCTTTGTGATGGTGTTTTGCCTTTACAGAGTTGCTTGCCATACTGGAGAATTGAGCATTTGTTTATTGACTCAAGCAGTCAGACTGTTACTCACACCTTACCTTTGGTGTATTAAAGTAGTGAAGTGATGCTGGTAGTTGTACTGGACTGAAAGGAAGTAGATCCCTTTAATAGACAGGGGTCTGTACATGATGTTCCTTTTAGTGCATGTAGACCATGTCTAAAAAAAGAAGCAAATACTATTTTACCTGGTATTGCCAATATACTGTAAGGGATTCTCTTAAAACAAAGAAACAAACATGAAACAAAGAACTTCCTCACTTTCCGATAAAATAGAGGTTACGTGCATGGATAATCTCCAAGCCCTTACAATGGGTTAGGAATATGTGATTTGCATACAGAATACTTGAAAAGAAAACATTTCTGGTATATGGGCTGAAATATTTCAGAAGTTGTCTTGTGCGCCAGGAATATGGTCAGTGCTGATTAACTTCTAGAATTTAGGATATTATGGGGTTACTATAATGAAGGCTAGATAGTAACATCTTACATTAGATTTTTCAAATTCTGTAGTGAGGGGAATTTCATAACTACGTTTTAATCCCAACTTTCAGAAGCATCCCTCATCAGCTTCTACATCTTTTTTACATTATTTCATTTTAATAACTATGCTCTTCAATTGTTTGGCATTTTCTAGCTACCATGCTTTTCTTATTCTGACTTTAATATAAGTGATATTTGTTTTCTTTTTAATGCATTTCAATAATATCTGCTTTATCATAAAGTCCTGATATAACCAGGATAGTATAACAAAATTTTCAGTCCTGTGACTAAGGTTGCCAAAATTTTTACATAGTCCTGTAAGAATGCTGAGTGCCTTTGTATTACAGTAGACTCAGAGAATTAGAAGGTAAAATATCCATAGGTTTAGTCTAAGGGAAGCTGGTGTTAGAGAATAGGTATAGTGTTCACTTTTAGCTGCTGAAATTCATACAAGATGTTTTTGTTGAGTTCTGTTTTGTAGAGTTCTAGCCAAGGTGTCAAAACTACTATCAACTTCCTGCAGTTACTTAAAATAAGATCCTGTCACCACTAGAGGAGGTTTTTTACAAGTCCTAAAATAGATACAACTGGCTTGCAGGCTTGCTTTTAAAAAGTCCTCATATTTTTCAGTTATTTTGAAATGGGTGTGCTGGAATTCATTAATTTGGTAGGAAAGAAGTCTGTATACAGGTCAACATTTCAATATTGCACTGCCAGATATTGTGATGCTGCCTCATAACCTACTGATAGGTGACTGATAATGATGAAAATAGTGGTTTTTAATTTTTACATATCTAGAAGTATCCTGCCTTGAGCCCATGTAATTTTAAAGGATTGAATAATGCATACCCTGCTTCTTCCAACATCAGAGGTGTCTACAATAAATTGTGTCGTGGCTGCTTTAATTAGCAACTAATCTATATACACACATTTTTTCAGAATTGTAAGAAAATACTTTCTGACATAAAATGTTTCTCTGTCTTTCTAGATGAAGTGTTATCACAAAAAATACAGGTCAGCTACTCGTGATGTGATTTTTCGCCTTCAGTTTCACACTGGAGCTATTCAAGGACATAGCTTGGTGTTTGGCAAAGAAGATTTGGATAATGCCAACAAAGGTACTTGTCTTCAGTGATTGGTTGGATGTGTATATGTGCAGGTGTGCAAGCATATGCATGTGATGATCTTCAGCAACCATTTTCAAAAGGATTCTTTTTTTTTTCCTTTTCTTATTTTTGGGGGAAGGGAGACTGCTTTGAGTTAGTTTAATCGTAGTATGTAACACCAGCAAAACCCTGATGACAGGAAAAGCTCTTCAAGTGAGTTAACTTGTCACAATAATTCAGATACTCCTACATAGTCCTTATCACCTTCTCTCACATTCAAAAAAAACAGTTACCATTGAAGGAAATAAGATGAGCTAAATTATTCCCTTTTCTGGCTAGTGAAAACAGTCATAAAGTCTAATAATGTGTTTATGACATAGTCTGAGTCTTTTAATATGCTTCAGAATATCAAAGAATGGATGCAAAGTTTTCAGACTTGAAAATGTGTTGCACTAGTCCTCATATTTTCCAAATCTTATCGTCAGTTTTATTGTGTTTATATGCAGGACTGGGACTTCCTCAGCCTATGTTACTAGCAAACTAAAATCAAGCATATTTTCCTGCAACATAAAACAGAAGGCTACCAAAAGTTTTGTGGTCAAGTATTGTGGTTTAGCCAATATGGGAAACAATTTTAATTTTCCTGGGTGTGTTTTCTTTATAAGCCATGCCTGTCTACTGTCTAGAGAGGGGGTTAGGAACTGTACTTCTCTTCTGCTTTTAACTGTTCCAGAAAGCAAACAAAACTCCAGCTGGAATTTATGTGGTCTTTTCTGGAGAATGTGTGGCACAAAGAATATATCTTTTAAAAGCAGCTCACTAAGCTGCAAGTGGGAAGGGAAGAGTGATGAGGGTACATGTATAGATAGCTATATAAAATCCTGATTTCTGAGTGTTCTGAAACTGCTGTCCTGGGAAACATCTTGCTGAAATCCTGTCCTTTTTTCTCAGATGACCGTTTCCCTGATTACAGCAAGGTGGAATTAGTGTTTTCAGGAACTCCAGAGAAAATTCAAGGTGAGCATAGAGAACCAAAATACTTAATTTGAAATGAAATCATATTGAAATACTCATTAAAAAAAAATGTTTTTTTCTTCTTTTATTCCACTTCCCTTGTAAAAAATCTGAAATTTTACTTTTTCATTAAAATATATTAGTTACTGGTTTAAATTTGAAAAAGTTAATAAAGACTCTGCATTTATATCAGCATAGAAGTCACCAGATTTAATTTTAAAGCTATAGCAGAACACTTGCTACAGCTAGTAGAAAACATTTGGTGTATCTGTATAGAACATAGATAGTAGGTGGTTTGGCTCAGCATAAGTGACAACAGTGGCGTATCCCATAACCTTTTTTGGATGTTGTCATAATTATGTTTGCAGTGTTGAAGTTTGGACTGTTTCAGTTTAGCATAAAGAGATAGTTTTCTTGGAAATGCTTCTGCTTTGGAGTTGGCTTGTAGGATATTCTACACGCTTCCAAAATTCTGTTTCAATATGTTTAAGATTCTCACTTGCAGTGGGAATTTAAGATTATGCAGATCATTGCAGTTTAATTCTGTTAATGAATGTGTTCTCAGACATTTTATGGTGTCCTGAAAAATATGGATTCTGCCTGAAACTGATTTTGTACAATAGTATATAATCCCTGTATTATTGGTTAATGCTTAGTTTTGCACCATACAGTGCTTAATACAAATACCAGAGATTAATGTGACCTGGTGTTAATTCTCTAAATCTGTGACTAACAAGTCTTGTGCCAGCTAATGCTCCCTTATTTACTTATATTAGTGATTAATATGTACTAGTAGAGATCTTAGTTTTGAGAACAAGGATCATATATCAGAACAAAGAATGATAAGAGAAATACATTATGACATCACAACATGTTTGAAATAATCTAAAAGAGAAAAGCTTAATCAGAAAATCTGGAACCATATCCAAATAAGTCCACAGAAATAATTAGCATATATGCATGTATTCAGGAAATGTGATGAGTATGTATTTGTTTCAGGAATATAACCTTAGGTTACTGGGGGTACATACTTTGAGGAGAAATCCCCATGCAGCCAGTGCTGCTAGTAATGTTGGCTTTCTAACCTATGGATTGGTTGGAGAGTTTATTTCCTGATTTTCAGTGACATCTTGAAATACTTACAATTTCTGCAAAATGAGTTTTCCTCATCTGAAAATATTATAGGATTACAGAATGACTACAGGGTATGTCTAGTCCATCCTCCTGCTGAAACCACATTCATTTGTGAGATCAGACCACTTTGCCTAGAGCTTTGTCCAGTCAAATCATGAAAATCTTCAAGGACAGAGACATCACAGCCTCAGTGGGTGGGCTATTTAAATGTCTGACTGTCCTCACTGTGGATTTTTTTTTTCCTTATGTTGACTTTAAATTTATCTAGATTCAAATTTTGCCTGTTTCTTTTCCTTCTGCCTTTCTCCAACTTGGCTGTCTCCTCTATGGCCTTCAGGAGGCTGCTGTCAGCTCCTTATCAAGACCATTCCACCTCCAGACTGAAGAAGCCCTGACCTCTCAGCCTTTCCTCACAGGAAAAGTCTTTCAGTCCTGACCATCTTGGTCATACTCCTCTGAATTTGCTTCAATTTATTCTTCTTATTTATTTGCTTCAATATAATTCTTGTATTCTGTAGTTTGAAGCTGGACACAATGTTCTAGAACATTAAATGACTGCAATATTTTTAAGAAAGAATGCAGTTGCCAAGAATATAAGATCCCTGAATATTTAATAATAAAGTACATATAATCAGCCTTGTGACAAATGTCATCACAGAAACTCTCTACAAATGGCTTTTTCCAGGCTGCACATAAAGGTACAGGACCATAGCATTTTGTAATTGTAAATATTTTTGTTTTAAAAGTCACAGAATGTGCATAATACTGTTGCTTTGGAAACTTGTAGGACTTGCTTTGTAGACACAGCCAAAGGTTTGATAACTAAGGATTTATTTGTTCCCTAATCTAGACAGAAGAGAAAAGACAGTCTGTTTGATTTGTATCAGTATCAAAGCCAAGTTCAATGTCATGAATTCTTGATGTCTGTGCTTTCCTTTTGAATCACTGCACTATGCCTAAGTTTTTCAATGTATCCATTTAAAACCTGAACATTATTTAATGCCTTGTTAAGGGCACAGTAAGATGGGTTACTGCTGAAAATTCCAGGTATATTCAGCAAAGCATACTTAAATGCAGCAAAACACATTGAAAGCCAGCTGTCTGTCTCAGCTTCTGCAGAGCTGCCACCTTGGGGGACCTGGAAGGGACATGAAGTCACAGTTTTCAGCTCTCCCTGTTCATCCTTAGTGACAAATGGCTCTGGTATAAAAATTATAATCTGTATGAATCAGAATGAAATCTGTAACAAAGTCTAATTTTATCATTCCTTTAGAACCATCTCCTTAAAGATACTCATGGTTTCATTTGCAAAAGCTCTTTATCATGTCTGACACTCCAGGGCTAGGTGGATCATCTGTGTTAGTTGTGTTTAGGGACTGATCCAAGTTATCAGGCTACATAATAATCATAAAGCTCAAGATAAAATTCTCAGAATGATAAATTAAGCTTTTTTTAAAAAACTGTTTTATTTAACCTTTCTTCCCCTCTTGCTGCTTCTTACATTTCAGAATAGGGTGTTGCCATTCAGGGAGCAAACATCTGTCAGAAGGTACATACATACATCTGTGTATGTATATAATTACATATGTGACTGATAATTTTTGGTCTCAAACACATGTTTTATTTTAGGATGTGAACACCTTCAGAATGATCATGGAGTAATAGTTGATTATAATACATCAGACCCACTAATACGCTGGGATTCCTATGAAAATATGAGCCCTGATGGGGAAGGTGAGTAATTTTGTCACATTAGACCTGGGCAAAAGCTTTTGTAACTGTTCCAGTGTGTTTGAAAGGAGAAAGGAGACCTCATTTACTTGAAGCTAGTGTGCCACTTCACTGATGTGTGAAATAGCTGTCTACCCTTCCCTATTTAGCATTAGTGGTTCTAATTTAGGAAAGAAAGCTGTAGTAGTTAAGTGAGATCCTCGTCGATGCACAGAATGAACTGAGACACAACTGTTTGATACAATTTACTTTATTACTTGTAAATTTACCTAGAGAAGTTTTTCTTTGTTCAAAGGTTTCTAGTTGGAATTCTAATACAGAATTTTAAGAACAACAAAATTATATGGCGAGTTTGTAGCTTTTCGTTACTGTGTTATCTGGAGTATTTCAGAACATGCACTAGGCTGTTAAGAAACAAACAGTAAATAATGTGCCTATTTTCATATCTTCCTTCGTAAATGTACCTGTTTTCAGGTTTTTTAGATTTTTTTTTTCTGTAATCAGATGTCATGTACAAAAGATGAAAACCTTCAGTAGCTGCCTTCAGATTCTGACTCCAGTGTGAATACTCTCCTGATGATTTGCTTGAGTGAATGCAGTGCTTTTAATGGATGTAGTTTTCATGTAAGGACTCAGAATATTACACCTGTGGCTGCACACCTCAGTGCACATGCAAGCCTGACTTGTTGCAAGTAAAAATGTGAGATAAGGTATTGAATAGATGCCAAAGTTCTTGTTTTTAATAACTTGCCTGTTATCAGATGAGAGACGCATGAAGCTATGATACTTAATTAGCTGCTGTCTAGGTTCAGTTTCAATTGATTTTTATAATCTGGATTTAGCATTGACCATCTAATGACCACATCAGTGAGGGCAGAAGTTTACTTGGAGCTTGACCTTTTTCCACTGCCTCACTGTTGTAATAAAGAGAATTTCCTAATGCACAGCAGACTCCAGTCTGCAGAAAACTGGGGGAATAGAGAAACAGTCATTGCATGTGGCAGGTAGACCACTCCATAGGGAGTCATCAGAGTTGGATGAGACTGTGCAGTGTATTTTAGAAGGAGTAATTTCAGAGAAACTGAATCTTGACTGGAGGTGGTGTCTTAATTCCCTCCCATGATGTTTCCACGTAATTTATGATTCCTTTCCTTTCCTCCCCCTGCCATCCTTTCCCCCTTCCTTTGCATATGTCTGGCCCTCAACAAGCAATGCATTGATGCCAGATATTTTTGAATTGCTGAGATTTATTGGCTAGATAGATTTGACCTTTCCATCCTCATGCATTGCATTGTAGGTAACTACAGCAGTACAGGAAGTTGAAAGCAAAGATAAACATGCAGGCAGCACTCTCTTGGAAGATAGAGAACTGTATGCTGCTCATGTCTTCGATAAGAGTTGGTCAGAGACCATTTACAACTAGCATATTTGCCTGCTGTTCAGAAGTCATGTGTGCTATTTAATTGATTTTTATATCTAATTTGTTTGCAGGGTACTTTTAAAATTACCTGAGATAGAACAGAAATAGGATGTGATAGCACAGATATTGAGAATTTCATTGTACATCTGCAAAAACCCGCTTGAATTTAAGCTAGAAAATATACCACAAGAATAGATTAATTTAGTTACTCTTTTCTCAAATAAATATTTATGAGGCAGACTGTTTGCCCTATGATATTCAATAAGGGAATTGCAGGCAGAGCAATGTGTCTGCATAGGCTGGGCAAAAGATCTTGGGGAGCACATACAGAGGTGACAGCTGTATTTTTCTCTTAAGGATGGGGTCTTTACTTAACACAAGTTGGAGCTTAGTCTGCTGTTTAAGGTAAATATATTGCCGTTGGGTCATCTTCTGTGTAAGATTTACCAGGGCAAGCTTCTCTTTATGGTTTGTGCAGATGTTTAGTATTGTGCTTGTGCATTAAAAATGTGTATTGCATCCTAGTTTTCACTACCGGTGAGAGACCACTAAGAGGAGATGCTGATTTCACATACTGAATGTGATCAAAGTCAAAAACCTTAGAATTTGAGGCCTTTAGCTCTAATCCTAAAGTCTGAGAATCTTTTCTCTACTTCAGAAAATATTAAGGTGCAATACATGGTACATTTGAAAGTGCATAACAGTGGTGGTATGTTTAAGGTGTAGGGAAGTCTCATACAGAGTGCCTTTTTCAGTTCTACTTTACATTAAGTTAAACCCCTAGCCTTATGTAGGAGCTGGTCTTCATGGTTTTACTTGTACCTGTTTTCCTAAAGGAATTTCAGAAGGAATAGTATGAGTTGTTAGTGTGACAGATGATTCTTATATTACAGTTATACATCTTTCTGTTAATTTCCGAAAATGTGGGCCTATGGAATTTCTTACTAAAGTGGTCAGGAAGACTACAGCAGAGCCTTGTGAACACGAGTTGTTTTGTAGGTGTATGTGCGTGGAATGTGTATTTCCAGGCTGCTGTGTTAAAATAGAAATTAGAAGTGAATAAGAGAGTAGTATCTCTTTTGATATAGTATAATTATTTGGCTTTATTACCAAAGGAACAAAAGATAGGAAGACATGATTAAAGAAAAATATACCCAAAGACTCTTGATTTACAGGTATGATACTGGAGTACAGATATAAGCAATTGCCTTTAAAATTATGCTGAACCCTTTATTAAAAAGATTGTGTACATAGATGTTGAATATAGCCAGGCTATGGACAGTTTGCTATCTGAATTTTGTTCCTTATCTTTCATTCTTAATATTCTTAAGGAATTTTGACAATTGGAAATCAGTAAATTATTTGCATTTCTTCTTATAAATACTGTTTATTTTCAGATCCCTTGGGAAGTGGTCCTCCATAACAGATGAAAAATCATATTAAGTTCCTAATTTTCAATTTATATCAGATATCCTCCTCCTTGAGCAGTACATTAGCACAGAAACTTCTGTTACACTGATTTAAAAGTATGCAATTAAGTGTAGTATTTGGAACCAGAAGAATTGGATCTGCCTACTGCCATGTAGAAGTCTGACACTGTTGCCATTGCTTTTCCTGTGGTTTTGAAGTCTGGAAGGACTTCTTGTGATAGAAAGGGACAGAAATTACTTCTGATCCTTCTGAGCACTCTTATTTTTTTCTTTAAAGTATCACTTACCATGCAGTAAATGTGCATGGATTTACAAAAGGTTGTTCATTTGCTGCAAAATAGCAAGATACCTGTGGCCACACATATGTAGTATCTTCCAAAATCTCTCTCTAATATGAAATGACAAATAATATTGAAAAATGCTCCTCCCACCCCAAATCAGAGGGATTGAGGTAAATGGTAGAGGTTTGACTTGTCTTTTGTTGAGGAGTTAATTTTTAGTTCACAGCAATGATTTCCAGGATTATTACTTAGCACAGTGCACAAGAGATACTGTTCTTAATTACTTCCCTCCTGTTGAAAATGCAAGTCTTTTTTGAGTAGGAACCATCAGTTTATGTGAAACCTGCCAGTGGATCCTGGTAAAAGCCTGGGCTCTGAAATGTTCTGAAAATGAAATCAGATTTAAAAAAGAGATTAAAATAAAAAGATATTAAAATAGTATATATTGCTAAAGAACATAAACTCATTTTAATAGAAAATGTGAATTATTGGAAGAACAGATGGATGCTACTCTTCCTTTTGCACTGTCTGACTGCTTTATCTCAGGTCTGTTCTAAGTATCCTGATAGCACACTAAAATTATTCTAGAGAGAAGAATGCCATTTGTGTGTGTGGCATTCAGTTGCTTGAGATACAGGATTTTCAATTTTTTTTTAAATAAAGAAAACTGGTAAATTCAAAGTTCATTGTTGGCGAAAATTGTTTTGGTTCAACTGAATTCAGTGAATTGGCAACAGAAATGTGCATGATTCTTGTTCAGTATTCCATTTTAAGACATTTCACTTACTTTAACAACTGCTAAATCCCTCTGCAATCTTTTGTCTTCCAGCACTACAGTCTGTGGAAAGAGAAGCACATGTGCATGTTAGAATTGCTTAAAATGACAAATGAAAGACTTTGATTTAGTCTTTACACAGCAGATACTTGAGTTTCTTTCTGAACAAAGCCTTGCTATTTGTTTCCCAGCCAAGTACCTTTGCTTGCTCAGTGGTGCTAGACAGAACAGAAACAGCTTTGGTAAAAAAATGATCTTTTAAATCCAAATAAGGTAGGGCTGAGTGAATCCAAATTCCTATATCTCAAGAGTGTTGCTTTCCAAGTTTTCTGGTCTTTTTTAACTGTAATCAACAACAATCAGTTAAAATTTGCCAAATATTTATAAACTGGTTTGCTCCTGCTTTTTTTCTTCTCATAAAGGAAAGTATCTGAGAGGTGTCTCCATGTACACAATAAATGTTTCCATGGAGTCAATAAATAACCAACATTTTGGTATGCAGCCATGTCATGTGATGAGATGTTTGACTTTTACTGAGATTTTTTTTCTCCTCTTCAACCCAAAGTAAATAGCTATTCAGTAGGGAGGTGCCCTCTTATGTTGTTAAACACTTGTTTTTCCCGAGGGCCCCTTCAATATTGCAAAACTCAAAAGCTGAGGCAAAACTGCTTGGTTTTGGTACCTTAAGAGGAATGCAGATGACTAACAAAGAAAACAGCAACTTTGATGCCATTTCTGCTGAGTGAAGTTGAAGAACAAATTCCTAGTGGATAAATGGTAATTTCAGTTTTTAGTCACCAGTTGGATGCAGTATTCTTTGAGACAAAGAGAAGTTTGGTAGAAGGTAGGGATAAAAAGGTTTCCTCTAATAATTCCCTTCTATTTGACAGTAAAAGTAGAGAAGCCTATAGAAGGTAGACAGATTTACACTATAACATGCTGCCAGCTTGAAACAGTATCTGAAACATTGTGGAGTGTCTGCTTTTAATTGATTTTTCTCTGAGAAAACTTAATTCTTTTATTTCTTGAAGTTTCGTATGTCCTTTTCTTTAACAGATACAATCTAAATTAGTTAGTCCACTTAATCATGAAGCTGACAAAGAGAAAAATTAATATAAAATGGTTTCTTTTGTATATTAGAAACATTGAATGTGAACAGGATTACAAGGTTTCGTTTCTAAGAGTGCATCAATAGGCAATTCTCTTTTACCTTCTTCATTAATACAGCATTAATTGTAACAGTACTGTGGCCTAAATTTTTTGTTACCTCAGTATGTTAGGGAGTAAATATAATTTCACACATGTTTTCAAGATTGTGCTTGATAAGCTAAGATTGATCTGGAATGTATTTTCTCTGGACTCATACTTTGGAGATTTGGAATTTTTGGTTGTGTTTGATTTTAGGGTTTTTTTGTTGCCAAAAAGAAAATTATCATAATATTTTTCATAGGTCAGATAGGAGCCAACAATTATGTGCAGCCAGGAGCCAGACTTTCAAAGGATTTACTGATTCAAAGTTATTTTTTTGTCTCTTTTAGGAATATGTCATACTGAACACTTCATTGAAGGTCTTGAGTGTTTGCTTAAATGCTAAGCTGAGCTCTAGAACTTGGCCTGTCCAGTTCTGTTGAAAATTATTTTTTTCCATTTATCCAAACATATAACCATATTGATGAGACAGTGTCTGAATTGAGAAATTATGTGCATTTTACTTAGTGCCCTGAGACAGTGATTTTGCTAAGTACCATTTGTCAGTTCTGCTGAGTTTAAACTTAACTCAGATAAAAAGAGAATTTCCCACAAAATGCTAAGGGCCAAAGAGTAGTTACACCTAACCTAAATATTGAAAGTCTTATGCTTGAAGACAAGAAGAGATTAGAACCATGGTTCTCTAGGCCCCTGGATTTTTTCCATGAGCCTCCTGCCTCTCACTACCTGTACTTCCACTTCTGGGAGCACTTGACTCCACACCCTCTGGTATCAATGTTTTTAACAGTGCATAGGTTTATCTGAAGCATAGGTTGCACTTGTCAAATATGTACAAGCTACTGCAGAGCCAATTTTTTGCTTTCAAAAGAAAAAATGCATTTTACTGCCCTTCAATTTGTTTCTGTCCTGTCTCAGTAATAGGCAGTGTTGTTATCCCGAGGATTTATTCACTAGCCCTTTGTCTAAAGCTTTCATTACACTTCTAAACCCAAAGACCATAGGGTGAAACTTGAGTGGTTTAGTAAATATTAATGTAGTTGATGAAACATTTAAATATTCTCTGCAGTTCTACTTTCATAAGACTATGCAAAAGACCTCTCTCTTCAGCACAGCAGATTCAGAAGCTAGATTCCTAGAAACTAGGAAGAATCTAGCATGCGTGACTGTGACTAGCATTAACTTAGGCGCCATGTAACACTGCTTTTTTAACTAAGTTTATCTTTTCCCAGCTTATGTTTTTTTCAGCAGGTTTGTATTTATCTTTTAGCATGTGCCTGTTTCTTAGTCATGTCAGCTACATTCTATGGTTGTTAATGCTGTTAATTTAAACACTAATGCTCAAATCAGTGTCTCTTCCCATGTACAAATACGACAGAAGAAGCCTCCTCACCCATTCTTACAACCTCTTTAATGGACCACGTTGAATAAAAAGTTGCAAGAGGTGATGTCTTAAAAGATTTTAGCCTTTATGTTTTTCAAATCCTCTACTGCATTAATGCATAACTCTAAACTCCATATAAAGTATTAGCTACTATCTACACATTTTGATCAGACCAAACAATTCCTCTAGGCCTGAAACTCAAGGACACCCTACAGCCTAGGCCCCGAAGAGTATAAGAAAAAGTGAATTGGCGGGGAGCAAACTGGGGGAATATGACTTTATTACCTGAAGCTGTAATTGGAGGATTAACCCCTGATATGTAAATAGACCAAACTTATATCTGTCTGAAAAACTCGAGACCATTCTCCATTTTGGGTGCAGCCCTTTGAGGAGGCTTTGTCTGCCCTTAATGTACCTGAAAGCCCTTCATTAAATATATCTGCTTTTATTCTTTGAACTTTGTCTGGCCTCTGTTTCTAAGTAAGCTTGAAAAAGGCATCAGAGGCAAGCCTCTGCCACTGGTGTTTTCCTTCCCTGCACCTGCTTCCTGAGCAACTCTTCCTCCTTTTTTTCAAGGCAGTAGGGCATCTCACCTGTTTAGCTTCATTAACCAAGGAAAAATAACCTTCTTGATGTTATAGGTATTGGATATATTTTAACACCTTACTTGCCTGAGAGTACAATTAGCATGGCAGCATCAGAGATTAAAAGTGTAGGAAGAAACAGTCCAAAATGCCTTATTATAAGATAGGATTTGGTTCTTAAGACAAGAAAGAAGCAATTAAATCTGTGTCTGCACCAAAGCACGCATACACTGAACTACCTTATGTGTCATATATATGTGAGTGTTTACTCTAGTAAACAAATGAAATGTGAATAGAGGGCATTATCAGCCATGATGCCCTTTGTACACGATGTAAGAGGTCATAGAATCATTGCATGTGCATGAATGAACTTGAGTTAAGATACCAAATTCATTATGATTGCCAAATGACAGAGACTTCTTCTCTGGGAAAACTTACAGAACAAGAGACAAGTTTTTTAGTTCACCATGTAGGCAGCAATAGCAATCCTTTTCTGGTGAATCCTGAAGTAATCATATTCTGATTTGAGGTAATTTCTACCCTTTCACTGGTCTTCTAACATCATGTAGCTTTTCTTTTTTGGTTAGACTTCTTTCCAGCTATTCTCTTGGTCCTGTGTGGTGGTTTCAGCTGGCCACTGCAACACTCCTTTTATAAGATAATGATTTTGTGATGTTGACACTTTTCTTCCCATTGGCAAGCATATTCTGTTGATTAGAAAGGCCTCATGAGGTTCTGAGTACAGCTTATTCAAAATGTGTTTTTTTTGTTATGAAGGTGCTTTGGTCAGGAAGCCTTGATTCTATGACAAGTGCTGGTTTTTGAAGAAGGGCTCTTCCTGCAAATTTGTCATGCTGGGATTTATTCGGACTATCCTGTAACTGTCAATTTTTTTCAGTTTCTGAGACGCTGGTTAAATAAACAATATGTATTAAGTTTCTGCCATTGAATACTTACTGGAGAATGAAGGACTTTTCCTAGAACGGTTTCTGCAGGAAGCATCTTCTGCAAATATTGATATATAGAGAGGTTTTTTTATTCTATTGCATGTGTTTCCAAGATGGTTTTAGTACATAAACAACCACCTCATATATGTGCTGATGGCTTTTTTTCTTGACTTCGGAAAAAAACCATAATAAAAGACTAGCCATCCTGAGTCCTACAGCTTTAGATTTTAATGTCCGAATTTTGAAAAGGTGCCTGTTTTATTCAATGGCCTGTACAGTGAAGCTTAATACTCTGTGTTTTTTTAGCACTGTAGACCACTGGCACTTCTGATAGTAAATTGTGGTTAAATAAATTCCTTCAAACCAGGAGATTATATTCTTTAAGTGACAGAAGATTTTTAGCTGTACAAATAACATGAACAGGCTTTAATATAGTCAGCTCTAGTGCTTTGCTTGTTTTTTAATGGTAAGGGAAGCTTTGCTAGAGATAGTACAATTTGTTATCCATGTATTGATCCCAGAAAGCTGTCCTGGGCACCTCTATTCCTGCTCTGGCAGTTTCACTTGTTAAGTGTTAAACATTTATCTGTGATTCCTTTTGTTTAAGGCTTAAGTTCATTGCAAAGTTTTTCCTGGAGATCAGAAATCTTTGGATCAGACTGCTAAGCAATAAGAGAAAGTGAGAGACAGGGTAGACTGCAGGTCTGCCTGCATATTTATCGTATCTCCTCTAGGTTCTGCATTCCAATATGGGCACAGTCCAAATGCTGAAGAAGAGCACTAGTTCAAACTCCTTGCAGACTGAATAGATGGAAGCAACTTTAAGTAAGCAGAGGGAAGTTTTTTTTGTCAGAACCCAACCCTCTTTCTTACTGTGGACACACGCTCTCCAACTCTGAAAGTAAAAGTTGCGTTACTACAGCTCTTTTTATTGTTTATGTTTTCTCTGTCCTTGGAGTACCAGGTGGAAGGATCTGTATCTGAAGTTTCTGAGATGGCCCAGAGCAGTGAGCTCTCTCTCAAGTAGTATGGGCTAGGTACTGTTTATCTCTATCTTTTTTGAAGCTTGAAGAATGTTGCATAAACTGTTACCCATTTAAGGAACTTGCTAAACTTCTGAAGCTTATCCAGAGTTTTCTTTGTCAGGATATTCCCTGTGTTCCTTTCAGTAAATACACATAAAATATTCTTTGTATGAAGAACTTTTGTTCTTAAGTCATTTAGATACAGTATATGTTTTCCACCAAATATACATAATTTGTTATGTTACAAATATAACAAATATAACAAACATATGCTTATGTTGAGCGTGTGGAGACTATCTTCAAATTTATTTTACAAGAAATAAATACTATAATTATTATTGTATAATGTTACCCAATATTGCTTCTACTTATTGCTCCACTACTTGAAAATAAATGACAAGTCTTTTGAGTCTCAGTGCAAAAAACTTTAACTTCAATTAGTGAGTTAGAAAATCAAAGAGCACTGCTAAACATATGCGTACCTGAACTTCCTTTTTTGATATGTGTACTTGTTTAGAAACACCTGAAGATCAATTTATTGTTCCGTAGAGTGGTGGAGCAATTTTATTACGAATGGCAATACTATATGTTCCATACTTAAAAAAAGGAGTAAATTCATTATGTTGACCTCTTAGACATCCACTTTAAGCCTTTCACTGTGGTTCTGTACAGTTTGCAGCAACCATTTAGAGCCATCAGTGTTTTCCTGCTGATTTATATTTGAGGAACATAATTAATTTTTGCTGAAAGCCTGGCAGTATAGTAAGAGAAATGCCATGACTCATGGTTTGTGTGCTGTTTCACCTGTTAGAAAAAATAATCATGACTTCTGAACATCAGCATTTGGAGTATGCACTTGCTAATTATCAAAGTGTTCCTGAAGATGGGCTTTGTTTTTGATAGGAACAAAGGGAGATAGTTTCACGTAGTTTAGTGGCTTTGAAATATGCTTAAACTTTACTTAGCGTTTTGTACTTGTGTCAGTGTTTCTGTACTGTAATGTTATGTTGTTCTTTTGCTGGTTATCCAAGCATAAAGTACTTCAAGTTAAGTCTTTGCTTAAAGTAACTGAAAAAATTTTGCAGAAGTAGAATCAAAATGACACAGTAGCTTCTGTGTATTGGATGACAGTTTTAAATGTATTGGTATATTCTTTGTACTTTGGATCATGAAACAGGTAGTATTTTCTGTTGATCTGTTGAGGTGGGCAAAAGTGGGATGATAAATTACAGTAGTATTCTAAGGATGAACCTGTGCTAGCTGACTCTGCCTGTGTTCCATACTGGCTGAACAGCAGCCAGCCTCTGATCTAGATGGTTTTTTTCTAGGTAGTACTTTGTAAAGCAGTTTTTTCCTGCTCCAGTGTACTTATAAAAACATTAAAGTACAAATGAGATCCTTTTGACTGGGAAATTCATCTTAACCTTTGCAGAGATAAAGTTTCTGTGGAGTCTGGGTTGTCCTCTTTTTTGCTTCTCAAAATACTTTAAATATTTTGATAATTTAATTATTTAATAATTTAACATAATATTTAATTTTTTATTTTTTAAATTTGATTATTTAATAATTAAATAATCTCAAAGGTTTAAGGACTTCATGTGATCTTTTTGTGTTCTTGTTAGCATTTTGCTAATAATAATCCTGTCAGTTTTTTTTCCTTTCAGAGTGTTCACTTTTTATTTTTGTGATAGCATGCCTTGTTTTCTTCAGCCTCCTTTATTCTTCTGTTGTACTCAGGGTTGTGAGAAACCTAGTAAACTAAACAGTTTCCTGATGACTTAGGTACTGCTCCCTCATGTTGGAGAACTAGTTTTGTTTAAAATGCAATGTGTATATGAATATCAGGCTTGCTTGGGTCAGGTTAAGGAAAAAAGTGATAGATGACTCCTTTCTCTTAAAATTCTGTTACCCTCAAATAATAATTTCCTAAAACCTCTTTAAAAACATACTAAAGGATTGCCAGATTAATATTTATGGACCAGAAATTGATCTCACAGCCTTGTGTACCAATTTACAAAATCAGGACCTACTTTTTATGTCACAGTTTGAGACCTGCACTAAATGCAGTTCTAGGTCTCCAAACTGTAGAAAGCACCACAGCTGGGCCATACCAGGTTCTAAGATGACAGGTATTCAAAATCCATATTTTTTCCGCCAAATTTTTGATCAGTTCATTGTGATTGGTTCATTTGCATGACCCTTCTCTGCCACTCTGTACCAGTCCCGGTATCATCTGTACTTGCAACAGTCAGCATAAAACCTTTGAAGAGGTGTATATTGTAGCCTTGTTTACAAAATTTAAATCTGTATCTGAAGTGATACCTAGTAATCCAATTGACCTCAGGTGTGGGAATGTGCACATAGCCAAAAGTACCTACTACTGCATAAGGTGATGCATCCCAGGAAGCGTGGTACTGATAACAGAAGACGCAAAAACGGTTGAGTGATATGGTTAGAGAACATCTTTCTAAACACCTCCATGGATCGGTTTAACCAGTGGTTATCCCAAAGCATTCTTGTGATGGAGCACCACCAAGAACACCATATTGTTCTATATCTAGAACAATAAAATTTGAGCAGCATGGTGATCTGTCTGAATGAATCTGTTTCAGGTAAGCTTATCCACAGGATAAGTTAATTTATGCAGTGATGCTATTATGTTGTCTGTATTTCTTCTGGTAATCTAGCTAAGTGCAGGCATTAGTGTTGAGCCTCAGTCTATATTCAAGTATGCTCAGTGTTAAATGTCCAAAATCACTGGCATGTACATGCAGTTCAGGCTTATGAAGGAGCAAAAGAGGCCTGTAATTGAATCAAGGAAAAGAGCTGGGATTTTTTTACTCACAAAGAACCAAAATGCAGTGAGATTAAAACTAAATTTGCATCTTAAGTGAGACTCATCAGTTTGCACTAGGAGTTTTTAACATACTTCTTTCTTTTCATATCTTTGAGGCAAATGTGGGATGTTTCCAATTTAACAGCAATTCTGCATCATCCCAAAGGAGAGAGCCACTTCTCCGGTTCTGGAAAAGTACTGCCAGCATACCTTGTGTTGTGTGCTTTGTGTCTTTTATCAGAGTCTTGACTTGTTTCATGTGCAACCATTTACTGATTTGCAAGAACAGCAACATTTGAACCAAAAAGCATGTGCTTTCTGAATTAGGTTTAAACTTAACTTTTAACTCCTGCATAAACAATGAACAGGTAGATATATTTTGGGGATACAAGAATCACTTTTATCTTTTGTTCAACTGAGAAGTCACTAAAGTGCTGACAGTCCCTGAAACAAAAAATGAACATTGTCCAGGGGCACAGCTGTCTGGTGGTGATGTATGTGTATATTTGGAGTAACATTTAGAGCAAAAGTTTGTGGGCTGCTCTGTGGTGAAATACGGCTGTTGCTAAAGTAGGAACTAACAGCTTCATTTCCCCTAGTTTGAGGTGATTCATTCCAGAGACAGAGAAGGTAAATCCCAGATCTGGGAGCTTAAGAGCAGCAGCTGCTAGATAATAATAAGTGTTACTGCTACAGGATTTCCAGAAAGCTTTTCCTGCTTGAGAATTCCAGTAATACACAAATTCTTGAAGATATGGATGATTGTCTAGCCTGATTGGTCAGTGCAGGAGAACAACTTTTTCTAGCAGCTGTTTATTTTGGCAAGAATTATGTCAGTTATCTAGAAACTGAAATAAGCTAATCTTTGGATATTGAAACAAACTGTGAAAAGAACCACTGTAAGGAAATAGCTTGTAGACTGAATTACCTTTTTAGCCAATATGTTTCCACTCCTCCTTGGCTGCCGTAGTTCAGATTTCATTGAACATGATTGCCTTCTCCAGCTCCTCCCTTTTGTTTACATTTTCATTTGCTTTTTCTGGCTGATACAAGTCTCATGATTCTTTAGCAAGACTGCCTACCTCCAGGAGCAGAAACAGTGACTGCAGCTCACCCAGTAGGAGTAGAGATATTTCTGGCCTTTTTAAGCCCGAGGATTTGCCCTAACTTTGGTTTTCCTATGTGCAGAGTTTTGCTTAGGAAATTTAGTTGATGTAAACAAGCCAGGGATTGACTGTTGCAGAAAATTCCTTGTCATGCCTAGTAAAGAGGTAAGTAGCTTTGTTTGGTTCAAGAGCTGGAAATACAAACCACATATATTTCTCTATGGATTTTGTAGGAGTTACACAGGAAAAGTTTGTAAGGAATGAAGGCCTGTCTTTGTTAGAGAGGGAGAAAGGAAAAGACAAGCGCACATAAAAAGATTTAACTTCAAAAGAATGCAGCTCAGGACTTGTCCAGGTTTGCCTGAAGGTAAAAGTATTTATTTATGAGGTTGATAAAAGATAATCCAGATCTTCTGTAATGTTTCCTGCTGCAACATGAACAAGGGTACAGTTTGAAAAAGTTTGTGTATTTGCAATCATCTTTTTGTTCAGGTGGACTGGATCAGAACAGCTCTTGCTGAATTTGTGGTGCATGAGTTTACCTAGCTGGTTTTCATTTGTGTATGTTTTCCCAAGTGATGAATGGACAGCGGGTAGCTGTGGGGACAAGTCAAAAGGCTTAGAGACTGAAATATTTTTAACTCACAAGCCTGCCTTTGGGTATTTGGATTTCAAGGAGAGGAGTGCCAGGAAAACACAGACTTGGAAGGATGTCACTAAATTTGGTATGTGTTAGTATTTGGTATATGCTACTAATTTTTAAATAAGTTGCTCTTTGTGTATCAGGTAGAGGAGTGAAAATACACACATAACCTTTGCTCTGAGATTTTCAGTTACAAGAGGGTCCCTGATACTGGGGGTATGTGTGTGTAATTCAGATTCAGCATGGGAATGTTGTTGGGCTTCAGCCTGGGCAGTTCAGAGAGTTGGAACAACTCGTGGAAAGAGTGGTCAGGTTGAAAGTGGGTCCCTTGGGTTTAGTTGAATTCTATTATTAATTAGGTCACCTCTCTTGTGATCTTGTTTTTTGACAGCTGTGTTTCTCTTGCATTTTAAAGTGTTGCCTCCTTGGAAAAAATGGTAGCAGGGACTGAGTTGTGCATGGAGATGAGGTATTGAATTTATAAGGCCCCTGCAGTACTGTTACTTAGCAAAGTGTAAAGAATGAAATGTTGCACTGCTGTTACCTTTCCTCATTCTCTTTTGTCAAAACTGTTCCCTTCCTATATGCATAACTTTACTTTTACAATTAAGTTGGTTTATTACCTTTTTTGGGAAACACATGGATGAAGACCAGGGTAAAGTGAAGTCCAAAAGTCTTAGTGCAGAGGTATTCTAAAATAATGTTTAAGAAAAAGGTGGAATATGAAATAAAGATATTATATAATAGAAGAACAACTACAAACCCTTGTATTTTGTGATTTGTAGTATTGGAATAGTTCATTTGTCCTAGTTTTATGAACAAACAAACCACAGATATATATAGCTTTTATATATATATGGTTGTATATATTCATAGTTTGATTATATATTGTTTATAGTTTAATAAGATCAAGTGCAAGGTACTGCACCTAGTTGGAGCATCCCCAAATATCAGTATGGGCTAGGTGATGAACAGATCAAGAGCAGTGCTGCTGAGAAGGACTTAGGGGTGCTGGTCATTGAGAGGCTGGGCATGACCCAGCAACATGCTCTTGCAGCCCAGAAAGCCACATGTATCTTGGGCTGTATCAAATGCAGTGTGGGCAGCAGTGTGAGGGAGGTGATTCACCCCCTCCACTCTGGTGAGATCCCACCTGCAGTGCTGCATACAGCTCTGGGGTCCCCAGCACAGGAAGCGAGACCAGAGGAGGCCACCAAGTTGGTTGGAAGAATGAATGAATTTCATTATCTCCTGTAAGGAAAGGCTGAGAGAATTGGGTTTGTTCAGTCTGGAAATGAAAAAGGTAAAAAAGGGGTGACCTAACTGCAGCCTTCCAGTACCTGAAGGGAGCCCACAAGAAAGATGGAGAGAGGTTCTCTACAAGAGCATATAGTGACAGGACAGGCTTTAAACTGAAAGAGAAGAAATTTAGATGAGATGTAAAGAATAAATAGAGGGTGGAGAGACACTGGAACAGGCTGCACAGAAAAGTTGTGGATGCCCCATCCATGGAAGTGCTCAAGGCCAGGCTGGATGGGGCTCTGAGCAAGCTGGTCTAGTGAAAGGTGTCCCTGCCCATGGCAGGGGGTTGGAACTAGATGATGTTTAAGGTCCTTTGCAACCCAAACCGTTCTATGATATATTCTGTGATGATAGTTAAAAACTCCAAATTATTCTAAGAATGCTTTCCTTCAAATGTGCAAATTAGAAAATAATTTTGTCACATGCAATAAGCATTTTATTTTCACTATTAAAAGCTGAAAATTTAAATATCCAGACTCCTCAGGAACAGCTAGATTTTTGTTTAGCTGTGAGTTTCATTCTTTCTTACCTGTTTATAATGCAGAGTGGTATTTTTTGTTTCCTAAAAAGGTGGCTATCTATTAGAGCAAATTGTCTAGTTCCAAGTAAATTGTTTTGACTCACAATCACAGTTGTTTTCTTGTGATATGTAATAATATCATATTGGTATTTAAATTTAGAGCCAAAAATCAGTAGGTCCCAAACTCTTCTGTTCTCATTTCATTTGTAGACACATGATATGTCTCCTCAAGTTCTAGTGTAAATATCAAAAGTAATGTCTGTCAGGCTCACCATCCTACTTGTGATCAATGAGATTTCTTTTTGGGAAGCCATAATTTCAAGAGATTGCTTTAGGGATTTTTGAAACTTGGTAGGGGACCAGACTTTCAGCACTGATGTCCTTCTTCCTAAAATGGTGTCCTGGCACAGATGTGAGGTGACCCAGCCTGAGGACTGGCTCAGGCTTTGTGCTGCTAACAGAGTTTGCAAAATTTACTCTGAAACAGTTTCTGATTGTGAAATTCAGCTTTTTTAGTTGTTATCTTTGTGAGCCCAGAAAAACCTATCTGATACAACCTCTGATCAAGTGAAGCCTCCATCCTGAGCAAAAGCCACCAGGCAAAGAAGAACCTGGCTTGGGTGCTCTGACTTTTTAAAGAAACCCTGGCAACCCCCAGCCCTGTTTTCAGCCACATAGCTGGGTCTTAAGGAGACAATAACAATCTTGGGCACAGATAGATATGGAATACAATAAAATTTTGGTTACCCAGGAGAGATATTTTTTAACTTAAAAGCGATCTGAGAATCCTGAAGTCATTTAAGGCTAAGGCTTGTACTAACACATAAATGCAGTACTTAATTTTCTGTTTGTGAGTTTTGCTGTTCTGTTTTTTTTCTAAATGGAATTTTAAGTAAGCTGTACTCATGTCTCTTCTTCAGAGTGGAAGCTGTACAGTTCACAGCTGGAAGACTCCCAAATATTTGGGGTTGCCTATCATTTCAAGCAAGATACAGAATAAATTTGAAAATTCTGTATTAGTGGAGGAAATACTGGACAGGGTTATCTCTGAATCTTACAGAGCGCACACATGCAAGACCCTTGGATCAGTAGTCTGCTGTCAGTGTGTCTGTCTTTTCTGTACTTCTGACACTGTGCTTGGATGGTACTGTGTGATGGTGCTGGGAGGGCTAGGGGAAGGAGATGCACAAAGGTTTTCCATGGCTGTACTTGAGAATTTGACAGTTGTTTTATACTTACAATTTCTTCAAGGAGAACCAAATCTGCATGCTAGAATGTTTGATCTTGGTGAGGTATTGTATTGGGTCTGACTGAGCTGGAGTTAATTTTCCCTTGGCAGCCCTCCCAGTGCTGTGCTTTGCATTGGTAGCTGGAAAGGAGTTGATAACACACCAGTGTTTGGTCTGCTGCTGAGCAGCACTGGCACAGCACTGGTGCTGTCTCTTGAACAATTCTCTCATCCCCTCCTCCTGTCAAGTGGGCTGAGAGAGGACACAACGAGGCTAAAGTAGCTGACTCAAATTAACCAAAGGGGTATTCCATACCATATGATGTCAGCTCAGATATAAAAGCTAAGGCAGGGAAGAGGAATGGGGGCATTTGTTACTTTACACTGTTTGCCTACTGGAGCAACCTCTCCAGTGTGTTGTGCTGAAGTCCTGCTTTCTGGGAAGTGGCTGAACATTACTCTCTGCTGGGAAGTAGAGACCCCCTTTGCTTATGTGTGCAAACTTCAGTTATTTTCTTGCTTTAGTAAACTGCCTTATCTCAGCCTTTTCCATCTTATTTTTCTCTCTGGTGTCCTGCTGGAAAGGGAGCTGATAGAGTGGCTTGGTGGGCACCTGGCATGAGAGCCAAGGTCAATCCACTGCAGCATTTAGGCTGACAGCATTTTTACAGCACAGAGCCTAGTTTTGAATAACAGAACAGTCAGACAGGAAGACTTTGTAATAGTTCAAGTGTTCTGGTTCTCTGTTTATTTCACTGCATCCAGTTTAGACCTATAACTTTTTCAAGTCTATGTTGTATCAGGATATACAACTATTCCAAACAAAGCAGGTTTTTGTATAGTTTTCTAGTTTTTAAACTCAAAACCAAGCATACAATAAAAAAGCCCACCTGATAGTTACTCCTAGTTCTAGTTAGTTTTTTGTTTTTTAAAAAATTCTGCAATTTATTGTGATAACTGTATCTAAATACTTCCACATGAAACACCAAGTATGCTTCATTGTCCTAGAAGGCAGTGAGAGTTTATGAGATATCACAGCATGAAAGAGCCTGAGAAACTATCTTTTGGCTGTGTTTTTGATACATCTTTTTTCATAAATATTGTTTTAAAGTATCTGTATACATTCAGCTTCATGCATAGCAGCCCTTTTCACCATGCAATTTGCACATCAAACTTGATCCACATAGAAATTTTGCATCAAGGGGGGTTGCTTTCCGTTTTGCTTAGTTTGATAACTTCTTCTGAAAAGGAATATTTTGGTGTTTTGAATATGCTGTTTTTAAAAATCAACATCAGACAAATAATAGTTCCTAGTCCTTAGAAAGAAGATTGTCCTTTAGTTTAGCTAAAATCTGTTAAGACCATATATAACCTTTAGGATGTAGGTCTTTTAATGGATGGAACCATGTCAGTGTGTCTCATAATGAAAACTTTTTCCAACCAGACTACTTTTCTTGCCATTATAAAAACAAATTAATTTTGTTACCATTGTGAGTACAATTTCTGCATAATGTTTTTTCTAAATGGGTATTGCCTAAAAAAGCTTACTAATTTGGAAGTTCATGATCATGATGCCGTTCTACGTACATTTTGAAAATGTGTAGTAGAGTTAATAGTTGACATGCATGGGGCTTTTGATTCTGAACTACAGCAGATATAGCTGATGGTTACCTTTGAGAAAAGTCTGCCTGTTCCTAAATTGTAATGGTTTAATTTTCTTAATCTCATTCTCAGACTTGAGTAGGAGAAGTTTTTCAGAAATATCTGCTTAATATAAATATTCTGGTAAATGAACATAAAGTCCTTTGAAAGTACTTTACTTACGTGGTTTTACAGACACAAGACGTATTTATTCATCAAACTTTTCTTGAGAGATAGAATTGTGCTCGTTTTCAGCACTGGATAAAATTCAGTAGCCATACTTCAACCTCATGTTGGTCTAACCTGTGTGATGTGTTAGGTGTGATGGGTTAGATGGGAGTAAGGCAAATATAGTTACTTCTGTGGAGGCTTCCACTTAAGTTTATTAGTCCTTTTTTGAAACAAAAATATGACATGCATACCAGATCCTCCATATATGTAGATATGTCATACTCTTAACATTTACTTGTGCCTTCCTTTGTGATGAGTCTTTATGTATATTCCAAGGACTGTAGCTCTGATTAAAATCTTATCTTTTCCTTGTACTACCAAGAAAATGAGAAAATGATTCTTTGTAGTATAGTCAGGCCATCACGTAAAAATGGATGAAGTCATAATTACGTAGTATATGTATTAAAGGCAAGCATTGCTGGTAGGTTTTTACCATTCTTGCTCTGAATGGAATACATAGTAGCTACCTCTAAAATTTCTAGTGCTGTAATAATGGGATTCTTTAAATTAGTATGAAGAGTTTGTGGAGCCACAAGCACGGACTCAAAACAGCATAAAAAGAGAGGATTTTATTTCATCTTGAGCTACAAATGGCATACTGCATTTCCATCAAGAAAAGCGTTGTAAAATCAAAGAATATAATGTCATTGGTGTTTGCTGTTGTTACAAAGTCAATTCAGTTTTGCAGAAACTATGCCATTACTGGTGGCACAACACTATTCAAAGCCCTTATGTGATGCCTTGTTCTTATGTCTCCTTTTCCTTTTTACTTATATCTCCACAGTGCTGCATACCCAAGGTCCCATTGATGGCAGTCTGTATGCAAAAGTGAGAAAGAAGAGCTCTTCAGACAGCAACATCCCAGGTGTTCCTCAGGGTGTTCATGTTACAGGCAGTCCTGATCACAGTGATCATACCCTGTCTGTCAGTAGTGATTCAGGACACTCCACCGCTTCCATCAGAACTGACAAGACTGAGGAACGCCTTGTCCCAGGAGTTAAACGGGGCCTGAGCCCACAAGAGAAGGCAGAACTGGACCAGCTACTTAGTGGCTTTGGTCTAGAGGATTCTGTCAGCACCACCAAGGATATGACAGATGCTCAAAGCAAGTACAGTGCTAGTCGCCACATAGTGCCAGCTCAAATTCACATGAATGAAGTCGCCAAAATGAAGGACAGGGAGACTGATATTCTGGATGATGAAATGCCTAATCATGACCTTCACAGTGTGGACAGCATTGGGACTTTGTCTTCCTCAGAAGGGCAGCACTCCACCCACCTAGGGAACTTCAGTTGCCACAAGAGCAGTCAGAACTCACTTCTTTCAGATGGCTTTGGAAGTAATGCTGGGGAAGAGCATCACAATGCAGCTTTTGCTGCAGACCTGGGAATTGGTGTGGATTCCCTCTATGAGAGATCATTTGGAAGCACTGAGCCAAAGTCAACTGAGCAGCTGCAACAGAATCCTTCTGTCTCACCCCACCCACAAGCCTATGGCCCAAGTAACTACTCTACTCAGACTTGGGTGCGCCAGCAGCAGATGGTCACTGCTCACCAGTATGGTTTTGCCCCAGAGAATGAAATCAGGGTTGGCATTCATAACACTGTGGAGAATTTGGGCAGTGTCCAGAGCCAGTCCCAGGTCCCAGATGCCCCAACACGTGGCTCTAGCAGCAGAGTTGCTGTCCAGAGAGGGCTAGGAAGCGTGCTGGGTGCTGGAGAAGCTGAAGAACATGCAAGTGCTGACAGTTTTAAGTCAAGGCCAATGCCTCAAAGGAACACAAATGGCCTGGATCTAGGACAAAATGCTGGGGACTTGCCAGCTTCTCCAACTTTGGATATTGATCAGTCCATTGAACAATTGAACAGGCTGATCTTGGAGTTAGACCCTACATTTGAACCTATCCCAACCCGCATTAACACTCTCACCAGTGACAGAAATCAAGTAAATGGCTTCAGCAGCCTTGATGCACACATAGAAGAGCTTAACAGTAGTTCTGGCTTCCATGACAAAATAGAGGTCACAAAAAGGAATCCCTCTGGGCATGGTAAGCTGTAATACTTTCTGAAAATAATACTCTTTCTAGCAGCTGTGTGTTCATTATATGGTACAGCAGGACCCTCAGGTCATTACTTAAAAACTTTGACAATGATTAACAAGGGATTATTTGTGATGCCCTCTTTACATAATCATCCAAGATATGAAATCAAATTTATGTAAGATAAGTGAGTTTTGCAGGTACTTGCCTTTTTGCTTGAAAAAAAGTACTGTTCAGCGAGTTCTTACCTATTATAGATCATCTGTTGGGGTTTTTTTTCTGCTGTGAATTTAAGTTATAAGGGAGCAGAATTTGTACATTGAGACATTTTTAGAAGGCATTAGTGGTGTATGTTTTTCATCATTACTATTTCCATTTAAATTAGAAAAATGGCAACAACTTTATCTTCAAATATAGTGTAATGATGCTGGCATTAAATTTCTATGCAATGTTTTCACAAATAATTTCCCAGTGAAGTATTTTAAGACATGATCTTTTGGAAAGTTTTCTGTTTAAAAATTTACAAGTCACAGTGCTTGTTTGTTATCTCTGACTCTGAAATGATTACAGCTGGTGGAATTAAATACACAACACTTGCTGACTATGTTGCCTAAATAATGCTACTACAACTAGCAGCTTTGCAAAAGTATGAGTAGTGTGCCTCTGGCTAAGTCCACTAAACCTATTATTAATGGTCTACCTAAGATACGAGACAAATAAGATCTTGCCTGTCCTGTCATGTTTGAAAATTTCATATGGTCTGATTTCTCCAGCAAAACCCTTGCCTCCCTTTCTCCGCTTCCATTTTCATCTTCTTGTTTCCAGTCATGATGCAATGAAAAACTTGTTTATGTCCCCAGCATTTGATTGAGTATTAGCCAGCATGACAGAAGATGGGCCCATGGCCTCACTGGACACAAATGAGTTGCTTCTGCTCAAGCCCAGTAGGATATGCTAAACCATTCAATGGTGAATGTCCCTAACTAGTGTGTGGTGCCTGTTCGTGGGCACACCTGTGTGATCCAGGATGGTGATTCTTGTAGGGAAGGGGAAATCACAGTTCTGAGTTTAGGAAGGTAGCTGAGGATCGAAGAAGTCCAAAAATCCATGATGAATAAATGTGAGATGCACTGCTACTTTTTTTTAAATACACAATATGTATTTTGTGGCATTAGTTTGTAATTCTCTTGAATCTTTCCAAGTTATTTGCCAATGGACAAATTGAGATTTTTCTAGCAGGAGAGAACTCTTCCCTTTATATACAGTAAACCTAGTGAAGGGGATAAAGAGATCATTTAGAATAAGACACCTTCTACAGATGTTTGAATATATGATGCTTAAAAGAGATACTTGAAATTTTCTCACAGATTCTGGTCATCTCAAAGGAAGTAGGAGTCACTGTAATTTCTCTTCCATTTTTAACATCAGGTAAATAAAGACCAATGAAAATAATTGTACTTGGGGAATGATCTGGAAGAGGATTTGTTTTAAGGAATTAAATTTCCATATTGAAGGGAATCCAATATAAAGATATAGACAGCACTTAAAATCCTGGATATTTGAGGGGAGGTAGGTATCAGGGCACAGAAGAAAAGGAAAGACTAGTAGTCAGGAACATAAGAATAGCCCTTAATTAAACAAAACTTAAAAAAATAATTTGTATAGCTTTAGAATAATAATATTTTTTTAAAGTTTGTCTTTATGTCAGGTGCTAAAATGTTCCATTTCTGACTTCTGCAAGTAACATTCAATTTATGCTAGCAGCAGCTTGATTTTAAAGTTTCTTAGGGCTCCAGAGGTAAAACAACACATATGTGTGGTGTGCTGCCACCTCTGCTTTTGAGACTAGGAGGTCACCAGCACATACTGATTTTCCAAGTGCTGTAGATTTATTTATTTATATATCTGGACTTGCCCCATTGAAATATACAGAAACATACATTTATTCATGCATGGTGTGCACGAATGAGCATGGGGAAAAAGCAATTTACCTGAATGAATATTAGGAATGAGGAGCACTGGAATGTTTTTCCCTATATACACTACTGATCTGAATCACTGGATTGAGAACTGGCTGCATGTCAGGTCTCAGAGGACTTTGGTCAGTGGCACAGTCTACAGATGCCTCTAGTTTAGGGGTCTAAATCCTAAACAGTCTTGTTTAACTCACTAATCACGTGGATGAAGGGGTAGAGTGCTTCCCCAGCAAGTTTGCTGATGCATAAAGCTGGGAGGAGTGGCCATACTCCAGAATGTGTTGAATGTGGTTTATCTTACCTTGGAGTAGACTCATAGAATTTCATAGAATTAAGATAAGCAGGTGAACATCCAAGGCACTTAACTGTTGAAACTAGTGCAGCACAGGAGCTGTAATTGATAGCACAAATAAATGCTGGCTGCCATGGGGATGAAGAAATAGCCATTAATGATGGATAACCAAAACAACAGTTGCTCACAATGGCTAATATTACAAATTCAGGTTTTAGAGGGAGTTCTATACTCTGTGACTTAAACAGTCCTTAACCTAACAAGTACATTAGGGAAGAATGAATTGGCCTGTGATAAAGAGAGTTGGCAGATCAGGACTGAATAGTCTTAGTGAGGTTGATGGGACAAATGAGACATTCTGCATGAATCCCTCTGTTGCGAGGAGCAACCAGTGCTGGAGGTGAATGGGATCAATGTGATTCAGGGTGTGTATGCCTCTGACTTGAAGGTTCTGTTGTAGGAGGATGGTGGAATTATCTGGTTTCCTGCGTGAGGATGCAGAAAATGTATACCTTAAAAGGTGTGTGCATGTTTCCAGTGCCCTGCAAAGCTAGAAGAATGTGCATAAGAATGAAATGTGTGAGTGTCAGCTAGGATGTACATTATGGTGCATTCTTGCTTTTGCTTGCTCATCCAATTCTGCACTGATTGACACATAGACAACTACCTCTTCATTCATGCTTCTTCCTAGATGTTTTTATACACATGTATCCTTAGCATAGGTCAACATGGCACAAACTACTGACTGCCCATACAGCAGAGTTCTGAGTTCTGTCTGAAATGATGTCTTGCATTAAGTGCATAACATTTTTGGATCACTGAATTTCTTTTTGCTAGAACGTATCTTTATGGACCATGCAGAACAATGGTTGATGACCTCTCCTTCAGTGTCATGGGCGTTGCTTATCAGAGGTGAATCACTGTGCTGTTTATTAAAGAGTTTTCCAATTTTTATCTTCTACATGAGCTGAGTGATGCAGAATTGTACCCGAGTTTCTGGTAGTGAATAAAGTTGCTGTTCACTAGTAACACATCGCTGCAGTAGTGCTTAATTTTAAATGACAGGAAGTTTGTAGCATGAAGAAATTTTGATGTGTATATAACCTTTCCTCTGCAGCCTTACGTTCCCCATTTACTTTCCTTTCTGTATATTCTTTTATGCCTAATAACACATGACCTCAGTCTACTGCTAAAGATATTTGTAATACTTACTTTCTCAAATCAGCCATCTTTTCCACAAGGCTTATGTTTATTCAGTAAAAAAAGAATACTAAATCAATGTTTTGCTTCAACCTACAAATCTGTAAAAGCAAGAATCTTAATAAATGTAGAGAACAGCAAGTTTTTTACCCATTTTCATTATAACCTACCATCATTGTCAACATGTCTCATCTGTGTACCCCACCTTTTTACTATTAAAATGTTACAGTTTTCATCTTTAGAAAAATACAAGATGCAGGTGAGGAATTGTATGAAGTGAAGCAAAGGCAGAACACTTGGGGCAGCCTGTTTCAATTACTGTGACCAAGAGATGTATTTCTGTCTAAATTTGCCAGCATGAGGAAGAGCAGGACTGTATTTTCCATAAGGTTAAAATTACTTTGTTGCTCTCAGTTAATTCTAATTCTTCTTCATGCATGAGTTATGGTGTTTGAAATTACCATCTCAAAACTTCCCTAGGCTACCTGCTGTAGGAACAACACAGATACACAATTCATACAGCCTTATATTTCACTCAGAGTTTTTCAGCTCAGCACAGAATTGAGCATTAAACAAAGCCTTCCTCTCTCAAAACAATAATGCAAAATGAATAAAACCAAGGTGGCTTAGCATCTGATTACATGTCTGGAACACCTTCACAGATCTTTCCTCTATCAAAAAGAAACCTTTGGAGATGGCCCAAGATACAGTATCATAAATCATTCTACATGTCTCTGCAGACGCAGGAGAGAGGAAGAAATCCTTTTTGCATACCTTATTAAATAATATTTTTTAAAAGCATTGAACTGTTATAGATGTTCCCATTTACTGTGCTACTTTGTGGGTAAACACAGTCCCTCTGAAATAAATTGTGAAGTGAAAGAAAAACAAAGCTTGTCCCACTTCTCACCTGCCTTATTTGCATGTTCAGTACACTATGAAACTTGTAGTTTCCATTGCACTGGAAAATATTGGTGCCTGTGAATTAATTTTACAGTGGTTAACAGTAAATTTGAGTTTTTAGGTAAATTAAAGGTAGAAATTTAAGTTTTAAGTTATAACTGAACTAGATTCAATTTTTAAACTAAAATAAATTTTTAAGCTACAGTTAATTGAATATTAGTTATATTTCACAGCACAATAATTTTTAATTTATGTCATGTACTTACTCCATAAATTCTTACCAGTCTTGTAATTTTCAGCAGGTGGGCCTGAGTGTACCATCATTATGAACTCTCTCTAAGGGTTTAGAGATACCAGCAAAATCCATTTGCACCAGGCTTGCTCCCCATTCTTAACAATGTAAATGGGATATGAAACTTAAGTGACAGACCTGCAAAGCTGCTGTGTCCTATGCTCGATGGTCTACTTGAATTTGGGGTAGAGTTTAGACCTTTTCATTTCTTTGTTAGACTAATTGCTTATAAGGAGTTTACACTCTCAGTCTACTAGCTGTTAAAAATTGGGGTAAAAAGAACAGTTTGCTTGTTAATCATGGCTAATTATTGGGTATTTTTTCAATAATATTTCAAGAATAAAGGGATGTTCTGGCTTCACTTTGTGAAGCATTGATGCACTTTGTGTTGCATTTTAGAAATTGAATGTATTACAGGCACAGCATAGTTGGCTTTTGTTCTAATTAATACCTTTGAAACAGTGTTCCTATAGATCTGGAAATCTGAAAGTTTGAGCATATCAAGATCCTTGTTTAGTGCTTGCATCACAAATCCACCAAGATCATGGGTTCAGTCCTAATACTTCAATTAAGATTTGGACTCGGTGATCCTGCTGAGTCTTTTCCAAGTCAGAATATTCTGTGATTTTGTTTTTCAACTGGGTATATATTTGATTATCCTTTTTCCACCACAGCAATGTTTAGCTCAAGTTTTATCTTGCTGTCTTTGAAGATACTTTTTCTTTTGGTATGTCATAGTGATTGTAAAGCTGATTCTAAATTCTTAAAGTAGATTTGCTATGGTTTAAGCATAAAGCTGTCTTGAAAGCTTGATCATTACACACCTTCTTTAAAAATCTTAAACTTTGTAGAAGATAAATGGTGGCAGAGAAGGAGATGACTTTTGATTTGGGTAGTGTTCTTGGTAACATTTTTAGTATGAGGGGTAGTCCCTGAAGGTTCCTCTGTTACAAGTTAACTTATGGACTTTCTTTCTCCTTGTTGCATTCTTGGATTGAACCCCCTTGTTTCACAGTAATAGATAGGTCTTTTTGAACTGCTGTGTAGGCACTGACATCTGGAATTTCTGCAATGCTAACACAGTTTTCCCTAGAGTGTTTTTTCAGCCTTCATGACTTCTGCTGAGGTCTATGAAAGGGACACTAGAAAAACAGCTTTGTGGAAATTTTCACTATTCCTTTCACAACAGAGCCCTGCATTTTATTGCTCTGTGAGTGGAACTGGTTAAGCTTCTTATGTCATGCTAGCTTTCCACAGCAGTTGGAGCTGTGGTAAGAAGCTTGCTTGAAGTGCAAGCACTTTGTCTTTTCCTCTCTGTGCGTAACATGCTTGTACACAGCAGCAAATCAAAGTTTATCTCCAAAGTCAGTTAATCTGTATTGATTGGTTGATTAAGTGTACATCCTAATAAGTTTTCCTTTTGTTTCTTCAAACAGTATGTCATTTTCTTAAACCACCTACAAGTTTGTCAGTTTTTCTTGAATGTATAGATGTTACCTGTTCCCTTTTTTGAAAGGATTAGAATTGAAATGAATTGCAGATTGCAAAACTCCTGCTAGGCAATAAATGAAGTTAACTAAGTGAGAAGCTGCCTATGAAATAATATAGTTAACATTACTTAAGCTATATATATATGTAAAGAGAAAATTATCTTAACTGTTGCTCAAGTATTGGTGATTGAAATTTAAGTGGTTAAAATCAGTTTTACAAGTTCAAACATTTATATTTTAGTGCTATAACAAGGAATCATGATTACAACTAGTTGGATAATTTGCTAATAAATGAGATACAGCACTGTTATTGACAAGCCACTGGAGACAAGATTTTAAGCTTAGTGTTGTTTTCTTTTTAATAGTTATAAATAATAGTATATTATAATAATTATAATAATAGTTGAGGAAAGCTAAGCAGTTAAATAAACCAAACAATGATTAACCTTTAACCACTGGCCATGCTTCTGTTAGCTGTAGCTTTTTGCATGGTGATAACCATCTGAGAGGTAAGTGCCTGATGTTGTTCTGATCCCAGTTTTTTGAATGTTATTATTTGTTCATTAGGGAAAACAAAATTACTTTTGTAGGGAAAAATTACTTTTCACATAGGAGAAGAGAGAACGGAGAGTGTATAAAATGCTTTCCAAGAAATAAATATATGCTCCTGGGATATTTATGAAGCTCTGCCAAAACTTTAAGCTAAATTATAAGAACAAGAATGAATTTTGTAACTTCTAGGAAGTCTTGGCAACTGACACATTACACCGTAAAATGTTCCTTTTAAATTAGTAAGTCTAAAACATCTCTTACATTAAATGAGGCAGCTTTGAAGTACATTTTTGAAACTATTGAACTAAGTGGAAGTAATTTTTTTCTCAGTCCTTCATTTTAATCTCTTAGATTTGCGTTACTTGCTTTAAGCTGAAATATATCAGGTCAACTTCTCCCCACTGTTGTCCAGCATCTGATGGTAATTTGGTATGTAAAGCACTTTCAGTCTATTTAAGGAAAAAGTCCATTTTCCCAGAGAGACCTGTTTTTAGCTTTTTAATTCTACATTAACTTTGTAGAAATGACAAGCTTCATGAGTGCATCAATATTGCTGCTGATGAAATCCCCTCATTAGTGTCACAAGCAAAACGTGCATTAAAGTTTGAAGGTCTGTTTTGACCCATCCAAAATATAGATATTCTTTATCATAAAGTAGTCTACAAGGCCATGTTAACTAAGAGAAATATTCTGAAATAAATAGTCTGTACCTTTGTAACTTGGTTACAGATTAAGTGAAACTCTTATGTGCTGTTCTTGACTCCTGCTGCCTCCTGTGGAGAATGGTGGGACTGGGACTGTCTGGTCTCAGATAGTCTGAGATTCTGCAGTGATTCCCACTCATTTCTCTTTACAGAAGTTACAAACAACAAAAGAAATGCAGTGCAAAAAGTTGGTAAATGCTGGAATCGCATGATCTCAGTCTACATTTGTTAATGTCTCCAACTTCAGTAGAATTCACAGTGACTTTTTAGTATCATGTAAGAGGATTCAAAGATATTTGTGATTTCATGTCCTTTCCTGGCTTCGAAAGTCTTGAGTGATGAATCTAGGTTTCTTACAGTGTCTTTAGCAGATAGTCTTTCCATAAATGAGAGACCACACATAAAGATTCAAGTCAAGGGAAAAAAAGTTAAATATGGATGCTTAAAAAGTTTTTGAGTTTTTGAAGTTGCACCTTAAAAACAGAATCTCAGTTGTGTTCTTTTCAAAATGTGCTAGGTTTGTAAATACTGACTTGATAAAATTAATAACTGGCTGTGTTTGGACCCTGAAATTTAACCCTATTGGTGGAATTTTGAAAAATTGCTAACATGGTTTTATTTATTTATTTATTTATTTATTTATTTGCTTCTTTAGTAGTTATTATCACACTAGCTTTGATGCTAGCAGAGATGGATTTTTTGGAAGTGTCTAATTCTGTAGTTTAACAAGAGATTTATTAATATTTTTAGGATTAGCCACTACCTGCCAGCAAGTTACTCGGGTTGATACATATATATGTCAATGCGGAATCACTGAAGTACTATAGATTTTAGTCTAAAATCCTTTTCTCTGTTTCAGGCTTGAATAAAAACTGTTGCACTATACAGTTACGTATTTGTGCATTGATGCTCTGTAAATCTGTGGTGTAATCAAGGTGAAATGTCTATAACACAGACTCTTACGCTGTATGCCAGATTTTACACCTTAGCTTCTATCAGCTACTTCAGATTAGGAAATAGATGTGTGCATAAGGCACATGCTATCATTTTTCTCTACCCAAGTTGCTGATTCAGCCCTCTTGCTGGGTTAGATGAAGGACTTTGGACTCCTAGTGTTATGGCCCCATGATCGGGGTGTGTAGGAGATGTGCGTCAACAACACGTGCTTACAGTTGGAAATGACTGAAAATATTTAAATGACACCAAACAATTAAAGTAACTTCTTGTGGAAATACTCAGCTCTTTTAAGAGAAATAGTTAATCCTCAAAGATCTTTTTAGCTCTTTTAAGAGAAATAGTTAATCCTCAAAGATCTTTTTGCATAAATATAGACCATAGAAGCTCTCAAAGGAGTATTTGAAAAGTTGCTATGCATGTGGTTGTTTTTGTGACTACTCAGTAAGTTCCACAGATCCTTACTCTTGACTTAAGAAGGATAGAAAAAGCAATTTTTGCAGTAGTAATCTGGAAGTGCCTGCTGTTTGGAGTGGATGACCATGTATAAAATCCTGCTAATCATAGCTCTGCATCTAGTGATGTGCTCTTAATAACGTCTTTGGAAACAAGTACTGCTTTATATCCTTGAATACAGGTCATTCTGCTGGTTTAGCTTACACTTCTGTGCTGTTCCTCAAAAGGATCACAGCTTCTGTGTGTAGCTAATACCTAATTTTTGTGATTGTGATTGTTATGTGTGTCACAAAAGGTGTACAATGAACTAAGTTTATAAGGGTCAGGGTCTGTTTAAGCTAAAAAGATTCTGCTTTTGAGAGGGGAAAGGAGGAGAAAATACAGCCGTGGACAGCAGCAATGTTTTTTTCTGTCAAGAGCCACTGTGTGTCAGAAATGGCAAGAGGCTTCTCATTGGAGTGCCCGTAGCGGCCCCTGCTGGCTTGTTCTTCTGATGGCACTGGGGGTGATTGCTTCAAAAACGAATATCAGGAGAAACATGTCGCTTTACTTACTCCTTTAGAACAAAGGGAATTGCAAATATTTTCCAGCTGGTGTCAGCAAAGAAACTACAGTTGTTATCTTTTCCTCACCTACGTGGTTTTGTAAAGCAGTTTGAACATTCTTGATTATATTCAGTACAGACACAAAAGTGAAGTTTGTTTTAACAGTTGTAACTGAAAAAAAATAGTTTCTTAATCAACTTGCCTGTTTTCAGGAACAGGTATGCAAGATGATGATGCAACGGGGAAAAGGCTCAGGAAGTTAAGCGTTGGGCAGTATGACAACGATGTTCCTGGGGAGCCATCGCCTAATAGGTGTGGATGGGTGAAGTCTCCTGCTACTCACCAGGCTGTAATTCCAGGATCACCAGTTGCTGGAGGGAAAACCAAGGAGGTAAACAATCAAGAATTTTTCACTAAATACTGAAGTGAGTGGCCAGTAGGAAGTCTTACGTTCTCTGTCCAAAAATAATGTGAAGCAATTGGGCAGTTGCATCGTGGCAGTAAGAACAAATAACTGCATTTACCTCTGAAATGCAAATCAGTCTTTAAGGATGCTCTTGTCTATTCTGTGTTTGCATTTTTTCAATGTTCCAAAATCTCTCTGCTGGAACAGTAGATCACATTATATCTGATTACAAAAACCTTCTGTAATTTGATGAAGAATGCCACATTGTGTCATAGGGTTAAGTGAGAATTATCACACTGTAATTTTGCTTTTTTGTGTCTTCTTTTAGATGATTGTTGTACATTACCAAGATGAAATAGATGGGGGAATCCTCTCCACAATGAAAAACGGAAATGAAGCTGTCACATTCACATCAGCTTTTCCCCTGTCACCAGAGATGACATATGGTAAGAAAATGTCTGTCTCTATTTATTTATTTATTTGTTTTAGTACCACTATTGACATTTTAGCTGTTACTGAAGAAGAACTGCCATTTTCTCTTTCCCCTAGTGACAACACCTCCACTATGCCATCAGCAGATTCCCTCCAGCCAAAAGGTCAGCAGCCCATCTGAGCGGTACAGAACCATTTCTGGTAAGGTACCCCTCTTTCCTAAATAATGTGAAAATGAACTGTGTATGAAGGCAACTAACACAACAGTGGAACAGTGGTTTATAAATGGGACATATAAATGGTGAATTTAGATGTGCGAGTCAGAGAAACGGATTTTAGCAGTCCTATTTTAATCACACCGAAAACAAGCGAGTAATGAAGAATTATCCAAGAAATATCTAATGCCTTCGAGATTTTAACTGCCAACAGGGAGTGCCAGTGGGCAGATTCAGTGTGGAGCAATTAGGCAGCTGCGCCACAGAAATAAGAGGAAATGCAGTTCAGTGCTTGAGATGATCCTGTTCTTGTTCTCTCTGTTTGCATGGTTTTAGTGTTCCTCAGTCTTTCTGCTGATATGTGATCACTAAGTTAAATTAGTAGTATCTAAATAATACTACTAGCAGGAGATTTGAGTTCTTTGTGATTTCAAGCAGGTTTTGTCTCCATCTGAGGAAAGACGGGTAATATTCATGTTGCCATCTTTCCAGGCAAGTGAAGTTGACAATAGAGCTTGACAGTAGCTATGCTGAAGTCAAGGAGATCCTTAACCAGATGAATGATGTTCTGGAGGGTTTTTTTGCCAAGACTCAGTTTGTAAATGCGCAACCATGGGAAAGTAGTTGGTAGTAGATGATGACATATTTAAAGATTTAATATTATCTAGCTACGATTTTTTATAATAAAGGATAATTTTCAAGGCCTTAACTCTTTGCTACTAAAAATAGCAGCTAAGCTACTGTTACCTGTCACGTTTTTTGTGCAAAATTATTTGAAAACACTAGGATTTAAAAGAAAAAAGTGTTTCTGGACTGCATCAGAAAGTGCTGGACATAGCCGGCAGCCAGCTAATGTATATAAAAACTGAGTAAAAATCACAGGCATTCATTTTATACATTACATGATGTTCAAATGAAAATTCATGTATATTATGTATAGTTTTACTGCTTAGGTTATGACTGTCTTCTCCAGGAGGGTCTTGATAGTAGAGTTCTCAATAAATTTGATGACGGGTTTTGATGCAATAATAGTGTTTCAGTTTGAACTTAAAAAAACAAACCCTTTATGTTTAATTTGCCTCACTTAATAGTTGTCAAAAACAAGTAACATCAGCACAGCATAAAATTATCTTTAGCTATAGAAAAATCTTCTACCCAGTTCAAGACATCTCTTTATGGTATTCCCTGCTTCTAAGTAATTAGTGGAAGATGTCTTCCTGGGGACAACTTCATCAAATCAATTATAGGTTGATCTACTGAACAGTTTGTTGTTAAATGTTTTCCTATTAATGTTGCTAAGAGCTAAGACTTGCCCTGGAAAAATACTTGGCTTTCAATGTACTTCTCTATTCTGATTCTCCTGCTTAATTGTAAATGCTGTCATCATCTCTAAAATGCTGGTTTTAGATGCTCAGTTAATGGAACACTGAAACTTATTATTCTAATTATTAGAAAATGAGGCAATTCTTCCTTTGAGTGCCTGTTTCAAAATGAGGTTCAAGGTGTATTGAATGCTACAGGTTAAGTGCTCATCTCCATGCAGCTTTGCTTTTAGCTGTAAACATAATGTACTGTGATATTAAAGGTGTTAGTTCTTACTTAAAGGTTAGTTCTTAGTTAAAGGTTAAATACTTAGTTAAAAGTAAAATGTATGAGGTGGGTCAGCTAGAAAACATGCAGTTAAATATGCCTGTTAGCAAGCACCTCTCAGAAATGTTGATTGGGTGACTTTCTATGCCCATCAGAGCATAGAAACTTCTATTATCAGAGGCAAGTAAGAATCATACTTTAAATGTTTTAAAATTTTAACTTTTCCCTTCACTTCTGCTATAGTTACTGCCTGTTTCTACTGTAGCTACTTGCTTCTGGGTCTTCTGATTTCTTTGGCGAGAAGTGCTTCTTATTTCTGCTACCAGTCCCTAATTCATACCCAGAGCAAGAGTGTTATGTTTTGAGTGTTGAAGAGGCGAAGAATCTGAAGGGAACAGACACAGCTGTTCCTGTGGTTGAGACTGCTTTAATGCACATGCCTTAAAGGTGACTCTAACAGTGTGAGCTTTCCAAGAGTTCTTAACAGCCTCAATTTTTAGTACTTTCCCTTGCAGCCTAGCTCTTCTTTTAAATGCTTACATGGTCTTTATTTTGGTAAAAGTCAGGAAACATACTGACTCCTTCAGAAATTTTCAACAGTGTGAGGCCTTTTGAGTCTTGGGCTCTGGAGTCTTAGCTTCTGCCATTAAGATATTACTACTTTTATCTCAGTTCAGATCACCCTTGAATTAAAAAATTGCTTTGTTCTGTTTATCTGCTTTTTAAGTTACCAGTGAGGATGCTGAAACCTGGTTACCAATTAACGAGATATTACTGTTTTATTTCCTCCCTCTTTTCTTGTGGAGAATAACATTCAGTGTAATTAGCATTTACCATATCAAGGGATTCTGTTGTGCTTTTAGAAAAGTGCAAAAGTATATATTTTGAAAAAATACATGGTTTTGTGTATGTTATAGTCAAGAATTGCAATGACATCCAGTCCTTACAGCTAAAAAATTATAAAACTCTCTCTTCTTTAAATTATTCTTGTAAACTGTGTATCTAGTATCTTAGATAGAATGCGTCTGATTTTTAACTTGTTTACCTAACGACACTGTCTTTAATAAAGTCTTATAAAATGGAGCTCTGTTATCCCTAGAAATCTTAATTTTCTGTACAGGTAAAACCACTTTTCTGGAGAATGCCAGTGTAGTAGTGTTATGTATCTGTCTCCCTTACATTAGCTATGCCCTAACTCTTCATTCTTCCTGTACATTTATTGGAGATAAATACATACAGGATGTTCTGCATACAGGATTTCTTTTCAGAGCCTTGTTCTTTTTCAAACAGGTATAAATTTAACTTCCCTCATTCTTTATGCATGCAGTCAATTTTGTGTCAGCACTGCTGCTCCAGTGATCACTTGCTGCTATGGTTTCATGGCCCTTTTCTTCACTTTACATAGCTTGAAAGTAATACAATACAGAGTTCATTCTGAATTATCTTTGAAAGACACCTTGTTTCTGGAGATGAACCTAAGTGTCTGTAAATTGGCTAGTGGTCTATAAATTGGGTAGTTTTATAAATACCACTCAAAAAATAGGGCTCCTCCACATAGAACCAGGATACACTGATAGCTGATGTATATTCCATGGGAGGGAGAGTCCCACACATCAGTGAAGGAACTGAAGCACTATTTGTAGGTCATTTTGAAACTCATAAAGGCCCTATTGTCTCATACAGCAGACAGCTAATTCAAGTCCCTTTGTACACAGAAGTAACAAATAAAAGTGTAGCAAGCTCTTTGCCCGGGGATTGAATGCTGGCTAGCTGCCCTGCCACTCCACCCCTGAGGCTACATGTGCAGAACTTCCCCTTCTTCAGCCCTGGTCAAAGCATAGACTGAACTTTGCAGAAGGTCTCCATTCACAAACAGGCACTGTCTTGCAACACAAGGCCAGGGTTCTGTGGAACAAGGGAAGATTGTCTATAATCCTTTATCAATGTACTGACAAAGAGAGGACATGATGCCACTTTTTCCCTTCTTTTCTGAACAGCCTAACTAGACTTGTGTAGTTCAAGCAGTGCAAATGATGGAATGAAAGCACTGCTGCCTCTCTGAGCCTTCAACCATGTGTAAAGCTTTGCTTTTTCATCTATTCCATGGAGCTTAGCCTATGTACTGTACTCAAAGCTTGTGTATGAACTACATCTATTATAAAAATTTTAAAAAGGGCAACTTTTCTCCTCATGCCATTGTGGAACTCTTCAAGATCACACACTAGAATATTTCCACAATTTTTCTCATACAGACTCTGTTGATATCTGACAGAGACATTGTAGCCCTAAATTCCCCTCATTGACTAACACAGACTTACTCTATTACATCATTCAGTGGAGTGATGAGCACTTAATAAATGTATTGGAAGGCAAACCCACAACCTAACAGCCTCATTATTGCAAAATTCTATTACTGATTAGAATTTTACACTTTTGTGGTTTGATACTGTTATTCCAGGATTGTAATTTCTTCCAGTCACTTAGTTGCAAGGGAAATGATACATACTGCTTAAATTTTGATAAAAAAATGTCAGGGTTCTGAACTGAAGGTCGGTTTGGGAAAAAAAGTGAAACTAATTAGTGAAAGAGAAAATTTCCCTGATTGTGATGGGCAAAAATTTTCACCACAGTGTGAAATGCTTTCATATAATACTCATTTATACCTGTCTCTCTCTCCTCCTCTTACCTTTTTATGTAAGATATACATGTCAAAGCAAGTATAGGGACTCTGGTAGTCCAAATTCACAGCAAAAGTAATAATATTCCATATCATGTGCTTAAAAGCTTAACCATTAGTATATATGATATAAATATATATCATATACTATTATATATTATATTGCTATATTGCTATATTAATATATTAATTATATATTAGTTTATATCAAACGGAATGGTGGAAAGTATCTTGTAACAGTAGAATAAAATTGAAACTCAAAATACCTTAAAATACTTGTAGTCTCTGCCTGCCTTTACTGAGGATCCTTTAACTATGTCTGTAACTGAGCTATTTGGTAATGAGCTGTAATTGAGCTTTTTTTTCCCACCTCTCACTCAGTTTGGCTAAGATTTTCATGGGAAGAACTATCCCAGTCTACACTACTTAACTTCCCAAAGCTTTAGAGATGAAATGATTTAGAATTTAATCAATTTAGCTAGCTATATATGGACAGGTTTTGTTTACAGCTATGTTACATGTTTCTACATAAAACTTAAAAAAATCTGTACATATTTTACCCACTCTGCAAGCATTCTAGTATGTCATTGATTCAGAGGAGAAAGGAATATAATTATACATAACTGAATATAAAAAGCTAGGGCGTGCCAAGTCCATGGCAGATAGTGTGTGATGATAAACCAGTGGGACAATATAAATGTGTGTTTTCTTTGGCTGATACATTAAAGCTGACAAAGTAGGCCACTCTTGTTACTGGATTTTCTTAAGAAAGCTCATTCTCTAAAATATACTCTCTCTTCCACTGGTTTTGGATACTATAGATTCATAAAATATTCTGGAACATGAATACATTTTGTTTTGCAGCTATTGTTGTGTCTGGTCACAGACTGCATAATTCTTAAATCTGATGCTTATGTCGGGACAAGGATATTTCATGATGAATTGTTCTTACAGCTCCCCAAGCTAAACTTCTGCAAAAGGACATGGTCTGCTGTGACCTACATATTGAACATCACATTGAACATGAGAAAAACTCGGGTGATACAGATGGTCATGGAAAATACTGTGCTAGCAGAGTGCATAACCTAGTGCACATGTGCATAATTTCATGTGCAGCTTCTCTATAATACTGAAGAATTTGAAGGGGGAAGAAAAAAAAGAGAAGATATGTAATGTTTTTCAGACATTACATTGAAGAGATGTTGTGAAACTGTTCACTGTCTCCTCTTCCTAGCCCCCTTGCTTTTGTAGCAGAGTTTGCATCTGGACAGAAACACTGTGATCATAGATCAAAATGGGCCTTAGACCATATCCTGCCCTGTAAAATTGCTTTGGAGAAAGAATCAGACACTGATTTGGAAAGACTTTGTTTTACATAGTGTGTTTATTTTGCTGTGCAACTATTTACATTGGGTTTTTTTGTTTGTTTGTTTTAATGGATGACTTTTCATTCCATGTGGGTGAAGTGCTGATAGATATGTAAATCAGAGTACCGAGGCTGTTCCCCTAGAAATGACCCTCTCAGAGGTCCCTTGGCACTGCCTGCATTAACCATTTGAACCAAGACACTTCTGAAAAGTTACATGGAGTCTCCTGCCTAAACAGCAAATGTGAATTAAATTTTCTCACAGGGAAATGAGTATCCAAGTGGTGGAGACCCTAAATACAGAAACAGGCTCTCTACTTTCTCATCCACTTATTTCATCCTGAATTCAAATATTGAATTGCATTAAAGGAATGGCAAATCTTGTGACAAAAGAGTTCTACTGGAATTGATATAAATAAGGTTTCTAGCTTGGGACATCTTTAAAGTCTCTTGCATGTTATATGTCTTTCATCAATGGTACCTCAGAAAGTCTGACTGATCCTTGATCCCTCCCTAGTAGCATTAAATCAAGCAATTGCTGATAGGTTCTTCATCAAGAAACCACCCATCCTGTAAAAGCTTCCCTTATTTGGGGCACCACACTTTAATCCAGTCTGTCTGTTACTTGTTTTGTCTTGACTAACTTTTCATACCACTGTGAACTGAAAATGAAACAACTGCCTTTTTTCAAAAGGATTTAGTAACTGAGAAAAACTTGGAAGTTTTGCATAAGATATGTAAGACACATTGCCTGTTGCAATTTCATTCAGGAACCAATACATCTGAAAGTTTAATTGTGTGGCCTGCAGCTTACATCCTTCCTGTAGCTCCAGTCCAAAGGCATTTTCTTGAGAGAAAGCAGTAGCATTATCTGGTGTTTATTTTTGTGTTTGTTTTTTTTTATTAGTTATCTTTTTTATTAGTTGAAAAGATGATGGCACTTCCAAGGCTGCTGAGCAGTTTCTTGCTATGTTCACTAGTATCTGTGAGAGCTCAAAAATTTTAAAATTCAGGCAATAAAATAAGCTGTATAATACTGAAGTTCCAAATGCCAGAAAAATAAGTTGTTTATATAATCAAATATAACATGGGAAAAATGTCTTAATACAATACTTCAGTGTTGTTATTTGATCATGGTCTCAAAGCATATGTGCCTCTTCAGTTAAATTAGAAATACATACTGACACTGGTGGGTGGTGGTGGTTTGGTTTTGTTTTTTTCCTCTTTCTATTTTCATGCTAAGAACCACTGAAAAAGTGATTACTTCAGAGGTTTTTAAAGCATTCTGTTTTAGAGAGTTTGGTTTCTCTTTTTTTCCTTTTGCATGGAAAAAAGTAATGCATTTTCCCACATAAATCAGTCATTTGATAAATAACTATCTTTGTATATATCAGTTGAAATATAGATGGATAATATCTTACACATATATAAAATCCAAAAGAATCTGAAGCTGAGAAATCCATCACTAATATTTGCTTCTTTTGAAGATGTGAATAATAAGCCATTGACAGAAACTTAAAAACAATTTAATAGAAATAGGGTTGGATGAGCAGACAGCCTGGCAGATGTGTTTGTTTTTACACATACCTGAGGTTGCTTGTTTGCAGTGCATGTGCATAGCACACATTTTTGAGATGTCACTAGTCACTTTGTCTGGAAAAGGTTAAATTAACAAAAAACCATGGGAACAACTACAGCTTTTGCTATGATTCCATGAAATTTTTTCAACTTTTTCAGGATCAGACCTCCTACTCTATGACATGGCACTTCATGACTGTGATGTTCTAGAGTAATCCATGTAGTTTGAGAGAAGGCTGAAGAAGAAAGTTCCAAAAATCGAAGTAGAGCTGTGAGCACATCTTTTCAAAAAAAGTGCAGTTTTAAAATGATCCTGTCTTTAAGTGTCTGGAGGATCTGTCTACTGCATTCACAAGTTAAACATACTCTGCAGTTTCGGAATGACAAACTTTCCAGTGTTGAGTAGGAACAGAGAGGAAATACACATTGAGTTCCACTTAATTGTTTATAGTCTAAAGGTCATATTGCTCTTTGTTTTTTAAGATGCTGTTCTCCCCTATGTTAATTCTCTTCAAGTTTATTCCCTCTTGCAGAGGAGGAGAAAACCAAATTAATCTGTGTTTTTCTATGCCTGAGTTAGGTATGTTATTTCACAAAGCCATTTATATTCAGGCACCTTGTAGACAAAATCTGAGAAGAGCAATCTACTTGACATTGACTCCCACATTTCTGTCAATCATCAGAGGAGCAGGGAAGTGCATGACATTCCTTCACAAATTGTGGAGTTTGCTGAATTTGTATGGAGGACATGACACAGCCACTCTGCTGCAGGGGTTCTTGTTGGAGAAAGGTGCATGTTCTAATTCAAGTCCTATGTTTTAAACTATTTTGGATAAATTGTGCAGTGTAATTGTTCTGATCAAACCAGGAACTGATGTACTGTATCTAGGAGAATTGTACACTGGTACCTCCTGGCAGAGATTGAAAGCCCTGATCCTGGTTGCTGTGCTGTGCCTGGAACAGACATGAAACCAGTTCTTGCCACAAAACAGACTTTTTCCTTTTGAGCTGGCCATGTCTTACAAACTGTGCTGACCTAAACCAAATCAGTTCCTCATGTGAGATAGCCAACACTGCCTTTCCTTCTTTTCCTAACTCTTCTTTTGTGTACAACCAGTCTTGCCATTTCTATCTTCTGGCTTTAGAGTTTCAGACCTTTTTCTTTCTTGAAGAAGAAAATCTCATCTGGTTGAAAATTTAAATTTGTGACAGAAAAACGAGCAAAAGGTGAGATTTTTGTTATGCGCCCTTTTCTTTGTTATTAACTGCCCATGTCAGAGGGATTTTCTTGATGAGTAGGCCTTTATAACTGAGTCTGTTAGAAGGATCCATGCAAAAAAATCTTAAGAAAGGGTGAATTTGATAAATGCTGACAAAACTCAAGTATATTCATACTTCTAATTACATTATTTCTGCTTACATTACATCCTTATAATATTTTGGAAAGTAAGTTTCTTACTTAACTTTCTTCATATGTCATCTCAAACCACTGTTACCTTCTTTGTTAAAGGTTACTATTCTTGTTCCCTTCCAATTCAGCAAGGATACATAGCCAAACAAGCAAAGCTTTCAAGATTTGAAAATCAGGAAAGAAATGAGATATCCAAAGGTCCTGTGATTACCGTGTTTTTTATACACAGATGGAGATGCTTTCTATGAAGAAAAATTTTCTCTAATCATTATTGTTTATAGGAGTGTGAAGACTGTTTGCATTTGGCTCTGCCAGGAAGCATCCAAGACAAAATGTAGTTGTATAAGAAATTAATCAAAATAACTGATGTCAGTTCTGAATTGCTGCATAACCTGACCCTGTGGCAAGGATTTTCCCTTCTTTTTACCTGATAATATGGTATATATCACAACTAACCTTTGCTATTTGGCTTTTTTGTGTGCAATCTTTATGTAACGTGTTTAATAGTAGCAGCTACTATGAAGGAAAACAGTAGTATGAATGAATATTCTAGTTAAGGAATAGTTTGATTTACATTATGGTCTGTGAAAGAAAGCAAAATGTTAATTAGTTTCCTGATACTCATCTCTATAACCAAGACAGCTTATGTATTTTAATATTATCAAAACGGTTTAGTACCTGCATTCAAAACATGGTGCCGGTAGAAATTTGAAAGCAATAGAAAAATTCATTGTGGGAAAGTTTTAAATGGTTGTATTTGTTTCTGTCTGCAGTCATCCTTTCAGAAAATACGGTGTGTGGGGCACTGAAGAAAAATCTGAAAAGGAAATGTGCTGCTCATTGTGGAGCTGCAGTGTTTCCACTCGTCTTCCTGACCTGTAAATAAAACCTGCTCAGAACAATGCTAGGGGGATGTTGAATGCAACACAGTAAGGCTACACGTGTTTTGTGATCTTGGGAAGCGAGTAAAACTGTATTCAGAGCTCCGGATGCTAAATATATCCGAGAGCGTTGAGCCACTTCGGTGTAATAGAGTAGCTGGGCTGTGGTCAACATTAAAAAGCACTAATCTGACAGTCTTTGAAAGAAACAAGTAAGTGAGGCCAAATTAAGTGGTGGGGGAACAACAACAACAACAACACCCGCCACTCAACACTCAAAAAAATTTCCCAAAATCAACCAAATACCAGCACCCCTCCCCCCAGGCCAAGTCCCCAGTCGCCCCGGCTCGTGTGCTGTCCGCTCGCTCTCCGCCCCCGCGGCGCTGCGCGGAGCCCGGGACCCGCTGGGAGCGGCGCTCGCCTTCCAAGAGGCGGTGAGAGCCGGGCGGGGAAAAGCGGGGGGGAACAAGGCAAACGCAAATGAGGTGGAGTCAGCACTGCAGGCGCACACTGAATGGGGCAGTCGAGCTGAAGAGCGAGCGGGAAGCCTAATCTAACAACTATCGGGGAATTACTTTCTGCCTGGATGAAGTGAATTCTGGCTGTTCTTCATCTGGGTGGCTGTATGGAGACAAGGAAGCCTGTGCTTCTCTCGCCGCAGACCCTGGATCCCGCTTTGCGGTGAAGTTGTAACACGCGAGGGAGAGCGGAGGGTGCTGGCAGATGCGGGAAATAGCTTTTCCCGAGTCTCTGCGTGGCGGGGCGGCGCGCCCGGCTGCCTCGATTCGCTGAGCCACGGGCAGCATGCGGCACGGAGGGAGAGAAGGACGATTTCGCACAGCCCCGTGCGAGAGGAGCCCTCACGATGGCTTCCATAGGTAGGTTTGTGGTTCCCTGCGCCCCTGCGTTGTGCGCGTTGCTAAGTCTGCAAACTCGTTTTGTGAGTTGGTCTTGTGCTTGGCTGGTCGCGCTCGCCACAGCGGCAGCGAAACGTGACCCCAGGGAAAGGGGAGGGCGACGGGAGTTCACTGAGGGAAGCTGCAGCCTCGGGCAGCGGCCGCTCCGCTGGCGGGGTGGGGAGCTGGGAGCACGCACGGAGCCTGCGGCCTGCTCCTGCTGCTGCTGCTGCTGCTGCTGCTGCGAGCTCGACAGGAATTAAGTGGGAGGAAGAGTTACGCCTTTTGTAGCCATGTAACAACTTCGGGAGGCTACGCAGAAACGGAGAAGGTTTGCAGACAAGGAGTTCTGTCAGTATGAGACTTTACTGCATTCGCTGAGGGATGATTGAGAGCATCAGGCAGGGGTTGAGAGTTTTGTCTGGTCACTTTTCTTCCGAGGAAGCCTTGTAATTTTTTGTATGTCGTGGTGGGTCTTTTTCAAAGTAGATGAAATGAGGGCTGCCTGGAGTACACATAATCTCTGTCTATGTAGAAAAAATTTGTCCAGTCTGAGTCTTTTTTTCCTCCGCTGAGGAGTTCTTAGTAATGTTATAGCAGCACTGAACTTCTTTTTGAAAACATGAAAGGTGTAAGATTTTGTAAACACGAGCCTTTCCTAAATGAGGAATGTGACATAGTTTTTGTGCTTTCTTGCTTAATGAGAAAAACACTTTATTGTGCCATTTGCACTGGAAGGGTGATTTGTCTAATTCGTCCATCCAAGACAAAATGTATTTGTGTAATACATGTAAAACACTCTGACTTTCTTACTTCAGATCAAAATTTTCCATAAAAATATAATGGAGTCTCAGAGCAGGCAGCTGTTATATGGTACAATGTACAGGATGCACCAGAATAAAGAGCCTGGTTCCTACTGCCTTAATTCAAACAATTTTGCAATTCAGGCAGTAGCAGCACACGCTTGGGTAAAGACTGCAACCCTAAAAGGAGAGTTACTGAATCACAGTTCTCGAGAGACAGATCAAGAAAAAAATGGAAGAGCGTCACTTCTCAGTCGTGTGTTTTGTGATACTGAACAACACTGAAGATAAACTGACTGAGTTTGTTTTTACTAGTTTCAGTTCCAGGTTATTAAAAGCAGCCTTTGATAAGTCAGATTTTTTTTTCTGGTTTTAAAATAAAATGGTTTAGGTGTACTACTTGAACAATCAAAAAGCAGCCCTCGATTTTGTTATTCAGGCTGCAGTGAGCTGGGTTCAGCATTTTGTTGCAGGCAAGTGACTGAAAAAGTGAACAGGTTGAAGATTGTCACATTTAGCAGAATTTTTCTCATAGCAGAAAAACAGGACCAAAGTGAGAGTTTTGATAGAAGGTCTAGATATCAGTTTGATTGCTTCCATTTCTTCTATGAGGCAAGTATGCCTTCGACATCAAAAACTGCATACTAGGACCTCTCTGGTTCCTGTTGGCACCAGGGAACTGGACTGAGACAGGAAAGGGGGAGTTTAAACTTCTTTCCCTCTCTTTCACCTTAGGAAAAGTATATAGGGTCATAACACAAAATAGAAAATGTCACCGAGTCTTTGCACTTGCTTCTCAGAAGTGCCAAAAAGGCCCAAGCTCTGTCCCTTCTTTCACTCAGTTTTCTCCCTCTGCCTTCAGCCTTGCCTCCTTTCCTTTGGCTTTGCAGTGTATGTCAGTAGACATGAGTGGCACTTTTCAATTCAGCACAGATGTCTTAGACCTACATCTCCAACATTTCAAGCAGTTCTAATGGCTAATGAACTTTGGAACATAAGGCTGATATTTTATTCTTTTCTTAAAAGGTGCTTGGTCTTCCAGTGCATTCTGCTTGAAAAAGCATTACTGTACTTCGGAAGGTTCTATTTTCATGTTTCATAGGTTCTTTTTTTTCTTCTCTAAAACTATTGCAATTTAATTTTACGGTTTGATGAAAATTGTCATATTCAGCAGTGTGAATGTCTGAAATTCCATTGTGAGATAAACCACGATAAGAACGGAATTGTCTGTCTCTAAAGCCATTTTACTAATTTGCTGTGTAAACTTAGTGTGGACATGTTAATAATTGTGTTCTAATTGTTTTATTGGATTTTTTTTTTTCACCACTGAATGATATGCTGTACGTAGAAACAGAATAGGGGTTCTCTTGTTTATGCATTATGTACTGGTAGTGATTCTCTCTTAAAAAGTGTTTTAATAAATGTCGCATTTTATGTTACATGTGACCCGGAAGTCTTGAGGAATGCCTCTGCAGCTGATTTGCATTCCTAAGACAGCAAAACTTGCTTAAAGTTAGTAGCACAGCATCTACAAGATCTTTTAAAATACATGAAAAGACATATGCAACTGATTGCTTTAGTCCTTGGGGAAGTTTCTTTTTTTCTCCTGTTACTACTTGGGAGAATGAAATGAATTAGTATAAGAAAGCCTTTCAGAAAGTCATGATAAAGATTTTGCTGCTTAGAAGATACTGTATTGTTAATTCTGTTTCAGCAAATAGGAGGTATTTGTATTTTGGTGTTTGAATGAATGTACGATATACCAAGTTATCTGTAAAGCGGTCTAGCTATTTTCTCAGAAAAGAAGCCATATAGTACAGGCTTTAGGGTGGGCTAAAGTCTGGTCTGGTAAATCATCCTTTTTAGTCTGATCCCTGTGCAGAGAGGGCAGAGGGTAAGTGCAGTTAATTGTGTAAGCCTGTGGCTGCCTGGAGATAAACTGACACCTGGCATAGCTTCAGAGGCTGCATTTGGCTATTACTGGCAGGCTATTATGGGAGCTTGGAGTTGGAGAACACAGGAATGTACCAATACACTCCCACTTTTGTCATGCATCTTGCCAGCAGGCCAGGGTCTCTCATGATGGTGGTGAAGTGCCAGCCTTCCTCACCCAGTGCTTGCTGGGGAGGACTGCTGTGCCAGGGATGTTTCCTCAAGGGGTGACATGGATGATTTACAACTCTCTTTAGGGCATAAGGCAAGAATGATTTTTTAAAAATTCTAAGTATTTTTGAAAGGCTCTCAAAACACAGTGAACACTTTCTAAATGCACACAGTAAATAATTGCATGAAGTTAAAAACCTTCAGTTTACATTACATTTAATTACTAGCACTTTGGGTTCTAACTGTTGAATGTGTTTCTTATTCCAGCAGATAAATGTCTCTGACAAACACTTTACTGCTTCTCCAGATGTGCTGTTTTATTTCTGAGGTGGTCAGCCACTCCATTATTGTATTTTATGTGCATATATATATATACATATTCCACATATGTTCCACATACTCCATTCTTCTCAGATGAAGCAACTGAAGCTGACCTTTTTTTGTGCAGCGGTTAATACCTGGATGCTAGAGCCACTGTCTTAATGACTTGCCCCAGGTTCAGCCTGACTGCATACTTGCCAAGAGAACTGGTCCACTCAAACAGGCATTAGCAGAATCTCCAAGCAATAGTAATTTTGTCTTTTCCTTCAGAAATGTGGAAAAACCCTGTAACATTTTCTCTGCTTGGTATTGGTCGGTTTTCAGGGAGTGTGGGAACTGCAGGTGTCTTCGTGTTGGTACATGTACTTCTAAATGAGATGTGGAGCTACTTACGTTGAATAGCAAAGCATGTACTGTGCAAAAGACACAATAAAGTTATTCCATTTCATGGAATCTGGAGTTTTAAAAGACAAGACTTTAAGCATCCTTTATTGATTTCCACATATTCCGCAAAAAGGAAGGAACAGTGTGACCAAAGTTGATGGGTTTCATATAAGGGAATAATTTGGTTCACTGTATTTTTGTGAAATTGAGAGCAGAATGTAAGTTTCAAGGGTCAGAATTTCAGTAAAGTTAATACTTTGACTGAAAGCAAGAGAAGCTTTTGCTCTCTCTTAATATTTTTGGCACCTTTGTACTTGGAAGAGCAAGGGAGTGAAAGGGAAGATAGATAATCTGTAAGAATCTTACAGTGCAAATGGACTTGGAAAAGTGTTAGTTTGTTAATTGGCTCAAGTGGGCCATTACTTTTGCTTGCTTCAGAGCAGGATTATTTTCTCTGTCATTTCGGCTTTTATGCTCACCACAGATTGTTGGGAAGTAGTGAGCTCAGCATTTTGGAAGCAGAACACTGAGTTAAAGCTTCGTTTCCCCAAAAGATGTAATTGAGGATCTTGACTTGAGTTTTCAAGCTGATAGATCCACATTAATGATCGCCTTCTCACAAAAAGGACTACAAAGTCTGAAATGTATGACAGCCTACTAAAATACAAGGTATGGTAGTGAAATGACTGCTTTTACTTCCCTGCTGTTGTTGTATGATAGTCTTTAAAGGCATGAGGTGATTCTGCCCTTCAGCTGCTGCAAGAAAAGAAGAGGAATGTTGTTACCTATCTTTATCTGGACCATGGTGTGGCTACTCTGGGTTTTTCTTTTTCAATAGTTTTTTTGGGGGGAGGGGTGGGGGTTGGCTTCCTTTTTCTTTGTTTCAACAGGTTTAGTGGATTAAAATACGGGTTAATCTGTAAAATCTTACTTTATATGGCTGTGTTGTCAGCACACCCAGCAGTTTCTCCTTACAGCTGAAAAAAGCCTGCAACTTCTACTGGTTTTACCTGTTCCAGCCAAGTAGAAGAGTGAGCTGGATATTTTTGTACCTTGCATGTTGGCACAATTAGTATTTTTTTTTTTTTTCTTAATGTTTCTTAATTTCTCAGTAGTGTATAGTGCAGAGTCCAGCTCCTTTCTAAGGTCCTGCCTTTAAAGTTGATCATTAGTGATAGTAAATGTAGGCCTGACCTGGGTGCATGAAGAGATACAAACATGAAAGATCCCAGCTTTGTCATGCCACTTCTTGAAGTAGGGAGCTGTATTTTTATGTTGTCCGTGTTTTCATACCTATAAATGGCATGGTAGGGGCCTGAACCAAGAAGCACTGATACTTTGCTTTCGGTCAAATGTGCCAGGGTAGTTAATTCTGTAGAAGCTATGAAATTGCAGAATTATTGATTCTGTGAGATAAAGGGTTAACGGCTGACCAGTGAACTCTGCATCAGACAATGAGAGGACATAGCTGAAATATCCAGAAGGTTTGTTTTTAGTTTAAGTAAAAACAAGGCTGCTTTCATGGGAAGTTCCTTTAAGATATACTTCTTTCTAGCCTGGGAAGAGTTGTACCGAGTTTGTTTTTTATCTGCAGTTCACATGCCTGGCTGCTAGTGGCTTTTCACTCTTATGTTTAGTATTTTACACCTGTGAAAATGGGGTGCGAAATACATCCGTGAGCATGATCCTGGTCCCTCCCTCATGCAGTGTATAGAACTCTAGAGATAATAGCAACAATCCAAGGCCTGAAACAGGGAAGAGTCAAGCCTTGAATGCTTTATTCAAGCAAGTGCTGTGGAAGAAGGAGTGGAATTTGCTTCGTTAGTTTAACTCTTATGCATGTAGTTGAGATTGTATTTAGAGTGGGAGATTTAAAGCTATTTCAGAAGGAGTGCCACTCCCGTCCTTGCCCTCAGACTCCCCTGGATTGCAGTAACTCCCCTGTATAGTCTGGTATCAGGAGAACAGAGACAGAGGTATGAAAACAAGCAAGCATGATAAGCTTGAGATTGTAATTCCTATTCCTGTGGGGAATACATTAACCTCTCACATTCAGAAGCAGAATAATATCAACCTGCAGTGTAATTGGGAAGCATCTGAGCAAGTTCATGTGCAGAGATGAGATGCCTATTGTACTTGAGATATTTTGTCAAATGCTGGTCTCTGGAGATTTGTCAAAGTTGTGTTTCTGGAGAGGCTCTAGTAGTCTTCATACGAAACTCAATTTGACCAACATGGACTTGTGCAGCCAGCTTTTATGACTGTTTGCACCAGTATGAGAATGACTTGTAATGTAGCTGATCCTGTAGATAAGTACAGATTTGGATTTCTGTAGCTCTTCCACACTAAACATTTCTGCAATATGTCCTTAAAGTTCACTTCTGTGGCTGTTATGAATTTAGTTAAAGTAATGGTCTAGTTAAAAGACAGTTTCTATTAAAAGGTAGTTTTCTGTTTCCCTCATTCCCTAATTAAATGTTTGCTCTGTACAGTGTGTGCTATATGTTAAATTCAGATGGTTTATAATTGGGGCATTAACTTGCAGATTTTTTTGTCTCAGACAAGTACCTTGCACACTTCTCATTCAAGTAAGAGCAGAACCAAGCTCTGCCATGAATTGAAGGGAAAACAATATTCATTTTTACTTGTTTTCAGTGGCTTTTTACATTAGGAAGGTTTCCTTATGGAAAAGATGCATTAGTGTGATCTTAACTCTTTGTAGGAATGGAATTGTTCCATGACTTCCTTGGTTTTGGGTTCTTTTTCACCCCTCCCTTATTCTTAGGAAGTGTATCAACTCAAGAGACAATAATGACAGATTGTTTCATCTGTGATTGCCTTAGTGGATTTCAGTCCTGTCAGTGTTGAGGTCAGTAGGACTATTCAAGTGAATTAAGCTATTCAGCTGCATGGGCATTTATAGTATTTTAGCCTTCTGTCCTGGAAAACAGTGTGGTTGAACCTGGACCTATGTGAATAGGTAGTGAATTTTTAATGCTAATATGGAATAATTAAATTTAATCCCCATTAGAGCTTGACTGGCTATTTAAGTGTACCTCTAAAAACCAAGGTGAAACTTTTCCTGTATAAAGCTCTGCAGTAATAGCATCCACATTCTTCCTCATCTAAATGCATTTGTTTAACTATATTCTATAGTATTTATGTCCAGCATAATTAAGTTGAACATATTTCATATTTCAGTCAGTTACCCTGGTAACCTGCTGTTTGCAGGCTATTAGAAAATAAAGCTTACAGTTGTTTTGCTTTGTCTGTGTAGTGTGGACAAAGTCACACCTGAAAACTGTAGCTGCACAAGTGTCATGGTTTAAGCCCAGCCAGCAGCCAAGCCCAATGCAGTTGCTTGCTGGCTCTCCAACACCAAGACTGGGGAGAGAATTGGAAGGGTAAAAGATAGAAAACTTATAGGTTGAGATGAAGACAGCTTAAGAGGGAAAGCAAAAACCCCATGTGCAAAAGCAACACAAAACAAGGAATTAATTTACTTCTTCCCATGGGCAGCCAGATGTTCAGCTATCCCCAGGAGAGCAGAGCCCACCACATGTAGTGGTCACTTAGGAGGACAAACACCATCACTCCAAATGTCCTCCCCTTCCTCCCCCCACTTTATTTACTGACATGATGTCATGTGGTCTGGAATATCCCTCTGGTCAGTTGGGGTCACCTGTCCTGGTTGGGTCTCCTCCCATTCTCCCATGCACCTCCCACCCCCTTGCCAGTGTGGCAGTATGGAAAGCAGAAAAGGCCTTGGCTCTGTGTAAGACCTGCTCAGCATTAAAATACCTCAGTATTATCTGCTGTTAAGTAGTGTTAAGTACAAATCCAAAACAGACACATACCAGCCACTGTGAAGAAAGTCAACTCGCTTTGGCCAAAACCAGCATAACAGGTAAACCATGTGCTGCTCTGTGCTACTAAACTGCCTTTCAACCCCAGTTGTGTCCTTTTCTTGTCCTGTGAGCAAAAGGCATCTTCATGCCTTCCCATAAGGTTTATATACACAGTGATACCCCTGAGCTTTCTTTTCTCCAGGCCATACAGTCCCAGCTGTCTGGGACTCAGCCCCTGCTACTATAAAAGATGCTTCAGTCCCAGTGATGGTGTCTTTGTGCTGAACTTGTTGGAGCAAATCCGTGTCTCTCTTGTACTGAGGAGCCCACAGAGCTTCATATGTGGCTTCTAATGCTAAGCAGGGAGGAAGGATCACCTCCCTTGACCTGCTGGCAACACTTTGTGATGCAGGCGGGGATACTATTGCCCACCTTTGCCATGGAGTTGTATTGCTGGGTCCTTCTCCACAGAACTGTCTCCAGCCAATCAGCCCCCAACATGTGCTGGTGCCACAGATTATTCCTTCTCAGATGCAGGAGTTTATATTTCTGCTTGTTGAATTTAAGATTCCTTTTGTCCCATTTCTCCCACTTTTAAATAGCAGCACAACCATCTGGTTTGTCAATGACTCTTCACAGTTTTCTGTTGTCTGCAAGACTTGCTGATGAAACGTTATCCCATTATCAACGTTGTTAATTAATGAAGGATGTTGAAGACTGTTGGTCCTGGTATCAGCCCTGGGGTATAATGCTATGACTTGCCTTCTAGTGGATTTTCTGCAGCTGATCACAAGCCTCTGGGCCCAGATACTCAGCCAGTTTTTACTGGATTTCACTTCCATTTACGTAAACCATTTTTTTGTCAGCGTGTTTATGAGGATATTATGGAAGACCACAATAAAAGCCTAACCAAAGTCAAGATAAGGAATATCCACTGCTCTTCCCTTAGTCACTAAGCTAGTCAGTTTTACTGGAGAAAGTTACCTCAGTGGATATGCATGATTCTCCCTTTGTAAATTCATGCTGACAGCTCTCAATCCTTTTTTTGCCATGTGTTTGGAAGTGGTTTCCAGGGTTAGTTGTTCCAATCACCTTTCCAGAAACAGAGGTTAGGTTAACCAAGCCTGCAATTCCCTGGATCATCCTTCATACCTTTCTTGGATACTTGCTCTCTTCTTGTTAAGAATCTCTCCCAGTCATTGAGACCTTTTAAAGATTATTGAGAGTGCTCTTGCCAGGGTGTCAACCAGCTCCCTCAGCTCTTCTGTGTTCAACCTCTCAGTCCCCAATGGACTCAAGTATGTCCAGTTTGTTTTAGTTCTCCTTTGCTTAGTCCTCCTCCACTGAGGGTATGTTTTGATCCAGATTTTTCTGTAGTCTCAGGGGCTTGAGGTTCCCAAAGGCCTGTCTTACTGATAAAGACTGATATGAAGAAGGTTGTGAGTACCTCAGTGTCATCTGTGTCCTTATCCATCAGGTCCCCTGCCCCATTCACCAAGTGGACTGAATGGGCTGGCAGAATGAAAAAGTGAAGATCATGGGTTGAGATAAGAACAATTTACTGTAAACAGCAGTGAGATAAGAAAACAAACAGTATGAGCAACAATACTATGAAAAGAGTGATGCACACCAAAGAGCTTGACCTCAGCCCCCCCTCCAGCTTGCTACCACCAGCACCTCACTGTTCTTCCACCGTGTTTTCTTAACCAGAAAGGACCCTTTCTCCCTGGAAGAGATTCCCTTCCCCCCACCACCAGCAATGACATGAGGTGGTGTACAATAACTCCAGGTCCTGGCCATGCCCCTTACTGTGTACTGCAGAAATTAACTCTGTCATGGCAGGGACAGGACACACAGTTTTCTACTGGTATTTTAACTGCAAATGGTGCACTTGACTAGACATCCCTGATTAACACTGTGGACTGTGAAATGCAAAGTATCTTGGAACAAACAGTCCATTCTCATCTTTAGGGCCAGAGAATGTATTCTGGAGAACTGATCAAACAGTTTGAGTGTAGCAATTCTGCAAACTCTATTCCCTCTGCTATTTGACCTGCTGGATGTTTTCAGCAGTCAACATAGTTTTGTGAAATAGTATCTACTGCTCAAACAAGCAAAAACTCTTCCTTATAATCTTATTAAGAGAAAACCAGATTATTTTATTAACACTTTTTTTCAGTACAAGGTTCATAAAAATGCATGTTGTTTTTAAATTTGCATTTCCCTTTTTTCTTTGCTGCAGAGTCTCAAAGTTACACAGAAGCCATTAACCTCCCTATGGTGATGTCTGACAGCACTGTGGGCACTAACTCTTCTTTGCTGAGGGCCAACATGCAGACTGATCCCTCCTTTCAGCGATGTTTTGCATCTTCATGTACTATTGCAAGTAGCAGTCCTATCCCAGGGGCAGAAAGGTAGGAAAATATTCTGCTACATTATTGTTTAATTCTCATAATGATAGTTCCCAGCCAAAATGTTGTGCTTGCATCTTAATTGCAGACCATTTTCTAAGAACTTTGAGGTGGGTTGTGGCATTTAATGTTGATGTTGTCCATTGGCTGGATTTTAACACATACACAGGTGTTACTTTCATGCCAGGGACACATATAGCTTTGAAGATAAGTGGGAAGACAAAAATCAGTTATGTTAATTGTGCTAGCACAAGCTCGTATATATTTTTGAGTGTGTTTAACTGGCTTCTCTGATGTTTTACTTAAAGCCGTGTCATGAAATTTCATATTGGAATAAGCTGCATATGAGAAAAGGGGAGCATTCTTCTCACTGTAGACATATGTTTTTAGTCAGTAAATGTCAGTAGATTTGCTTTGGTGGTGTATAGCTGATTCCCTTTCAACTGCTCAGCAGGCTTATTATTTTAATTATATTGTGGCAAACATGTAGGGCTCTGGAAAAGGGCATGAAGAGTATAAATGTACAAAGCAGGCCTTGTCCAAAGGAACTTACGGCATAAGCTAAGAAATGGCAAGAAGCCACAAACAAACAAGGAGTCCCTAGTTACTTCTGCAGTGTTCAGAAGACCATAAAAATGTGTGGTCATTAATGTGTGAAATTAGCTGTGTGTTATATTTACTCAGTAGAAAAGGTGGTACGTGACACTTGAAGAAGCTACCTTCTCTATCACTCTGCAAAAACATTCCTTTCTGGTTAATTATCTTATTCTTGTTTTTGGCTATTTGGCTTCTTTTTCACAGTAAGTATTTGGGAATACTTCTGGTTTGAGTGTCAGAGTGTGAGTACGTCAAGTATGTTGTTACCTATGTATCTTTTATTTATCTTCCAATCCAATTGGTTTCATTTTCAGTCAGTACTGAGACTGGGAAAGAATGCTTTGGTTTTGCGATTATGAATGTGAACTGTAAGACAGAACAAAATACGTTGGTATTTGCTGCAGAGGAGGCAATGTAACAATTACAAGTGGATATGTATTAAAAGCTTATCAGGCAATTCAGTCTTTATCAAGTTTACATTCCTACATCAGGCTTTATCTAGAAAATTTTGTTCCCTTCTTTCTAAGTATTTTTTTTACAATTTTTTATTTCACCTAGCAGATAGCTACAGCTCTAGAGGTTTTTTGCTTGCAGGGATGACTTCTTCATTTTGCTTACCTTCCATTTCTTTAATGGCCTTTATAATTTGTGCTGTTTAAATCTACTAGCATTCATTTCCACAGCTCCCTTTTAATTAAAAATCCTTTCTTTTTTGATATATATCTTATGTCAGCTTTTTTCCTTTGCATTTTCCAATGAGTTTGTTCTCTCTGGATTCAGTAATATTAGTAATATTTTCCAGCTACAGCCTAAGGGCATTTCATTTTTAGAAGCAAGGAGACAAACTTTTATCAGGTGATTTCATCAGAAGCTTAGTTTATCTTGTTTGGAAGGACATTCCTTATATTTTTTTACTTGAACAGGTAGAATTGCTACCCGGTAGAAAAACAGAGTGTTTACTGTTGAAATATTTAATTCTATGAATCAGAATTTTTCCACTGTCAAATAAATTAACCACTGGACCTGCCTCCTTTATATTTTTGTTTGTTTGTTTGTTTTCGTTTTGTTGTTTTTTTTGTTTTTTTGAATATAAATTGTATTAAAATAGACCTGGTCACAAGTTATTCCTTGTGAACTGTGTGTGTTCTTACCATTATCATGGTTACGGATTTATTGTGTGATGGTTCATAACCACCTCCTCAGGTCATTTCTTTTCAATTTTGTTTTCGGTGAGGATAAGACACTCTGCATGTAAGAACTGGTATAGCCATGCCAGGTTTCTTCTGTAAACCTCTACCTCTATGCAGCTTTGGCATAAGAAATTGTTGCCTTCTGCTGCTATTTTTCAGGTAGCACTTTAGCTCATCAGGACCACTGTATGTGGAACAATGCTGCAAACAGCCTTGCTAAACTGATTCATGTTAAAACTAACCTCCTCAAACAGGGAGAAGTAGAAGTATTTTTAGCTGTCACTAATTTCATGGACTCGTTTACAGTGCAAACTCAGAAACTATCCCATCAACATGGCTAGGTGGAGGGTGAGATAAAGCAGAACATACATTGAAGAAGTTACTGGTTAGGGTAAGACTGGAATCCCTTGATCCAGCTGCATTACCTGGTCCAGGATGTTTTCAAAGGGCACCCTTGAGATTTTTATCCTGGGTGTGATGTTTCATTGCTTTCAGTGATCACTGAAGTACAAGTTGTACAGTAACATTTTAAGGGAATGATTTGGCTGTTGGGGTTTTTTTTGTGTTCAATTTTTGACTTTTTTTTTTTTTTTTACAGCTCTTCTGCAGCAGAATGTTCTTGGCGTGAAAGCAGCTCTAATGCTTCCCTGTCAACCCAGTTTTCAATGGGAAACACCAGGCAGCCAGGAGGTTACCTTGTGCCCTCTGAATTTTCAAGTGCTGTGCAGGATGTCTCTCTCCTGTCTCATTTCCAAACTCCAGCACTGCAAGTTGTCACCCTGAGCAACCTGGAGAGTTCACCAGCAGAGCCACACCAAGAACATGCTATCAGCAGCAGTGCCCGTGCCTACCTGAGCTATGGCGGTACCAGGGACAGTAGCTCCCCCCAGGAGGAGACACAGGCTACTTGCATAGCCGATGCTAGCACATCGAAAACCCTGAGCTCATCAGTGGCAAGTGCTGATGACAATGACCTTTTGACACAAAACTTTCTTACAGTGGCCTCTGGACACAACAGCCAGAACAGTGCAGTTCTACATCAGCATGGAGGGAGCCTACATGCTCAGCCGCCTCTTCCAGAGAAGAAGAGATCCTCTGAAGAACGTTCCTTTGCCTCTGTGTCACCTTCTTCAAGTGGCTTCTCTAGCCCTCACAGTGGAAGCACAATCAGCATTCCCTTCCCAAATGTCCTCCCAGATTTCTCAAAAATGTTAAGCCCTTCCCCAGTGCCAGGTAGGTTCTGTATCAGAGAAATACAAAATACGTTAGATTTTATATGAGTTTATAAAAAGAGTTTCGGGGATTTTAAAAGTGGAGAGGAAAGAAAAAGTAGTGCAATGAAAATGGCACAGAGGACTTGAATGTTTGTAGTAAATGGTGCCAATTCACTGCCTTTGGATGCATTATTCAGAAAACAAGGCTTCAGATTTCTTCCTGTGCTTCCTCGAAGTTAGCCATTGGGCAGCCTACCTTTTCAGCTGTCAGATTACAATGGACCAGTGTTGAATCCAGTTTCTGTTAAAAAGGGCTGGCTTCTCTCTGCACCTTTTAGAGTTGTGCCAAAAAAAGTTAAGTATGTGTATGTGCATTCGTTGGGCGCTGAGAAATTTGTATTTAATACGGCTTTATAATTAAAAGTTTTTAATAATTTATGGATTTTGCAAAATGAAACTTTGAACATGCTTTCAGAATCTTAGTGTGTGTTATTATATTTGCTGGTTCTAAAACAGCTCAGTTTCTCTAAACTATCCTAATGATGAGTTTTTTGAGTAATTGTGGTGATTAGAAATTGGAAAGAAAAGTAAAAACACTTTAGTATTTAAAAAAATTCTTGACTTTTTTTCCCTTTTGTTTCACAGAAAACACAGCTGATAAACATGTGACCGTAAAATTTGTTCAGGACACATCCAAGTTCTGGTATAAGCCAGATATTTCAAGAGAACAAGGTATATAAATTGATACATATTCTGACATACCTATTCATAGAAAACCTAGATGGTGAACTCTCAATTTTAGATTCATACCTGATCACTAAAAAAAATATAAAACCTAGGAGGGCCACAGGCAATTCCTCTTAGTTTCTTTTGTTGAAAGGCTGAGTTTGAGTGAGGAGGGCAGTCAAATAGTCCTGAAAAATATGCAGTTAATCAGACAAATTATTAGCCTAACTGAAAGAACTATGAAGTAATACAGATCTACCTGCTGTAGCTGCTGCAAATGCTCTTGGTTGTGAAGGTTCAGATTTTTGAATGGCAGATATGCACGAAACAATACCAAACAGCTGTCTGCTGTCTAAAACCTTTCAAGGGTGCTGTTCTGACATGATCTCTGAATAATACATTAGCTAGGTCATCACAAAAGCATGCTCACTCACCAGTCATTTTGTAGCCTGAATTTCAGTGTCAGGTGACATACTTTGTTTCTTAAAGGTCACTACTGTAGAACAACATCTGTATGATGCAGATAAAAAACTTCCATATGTAGATGTATTATTCAGTCAACTGAAGAAAGCTTTTTTTACCTATGTGAAAACGAATACTTACAAGAACCTGGAGTACTGCATCTGGCATACAGGAAAGACATAGACAGACCTGTTGGAGCGAGTACAGAGGAGGACCACCAAATGGATTAGAGGGATGGAGCACCTTTCCTATGAGGAAAGGCTGAGAGAATTGAGATTGTTGAGTCTGGAGAAGGGAAAGCTTCAGAGTGACCTAATTGCAGCCTTCCAGTACCTGAGGGGACCCTACAAGAAAGATGGAGAGGGACTTTACAGAAGAACATACAGTGACAGGAGAGGGTGAAATGGTTTCATACTGAAAGTAAGTTTAGATTAAATACTAGAAAAAAATTCTTTATTGTGAGGGTGGTGAGGCACCGGAATAGACTTCCCAGAGCAGCTGTGGATGCCCTCCATCCATGGAAATGTTTAAGACCAGGTTGGATGTGGCTCTGGCCTAATGAAAGTTGTCTGTTCATGGCAGGAGCATTGGAAGTAGATGATCTTAAAGGTCCATTCCAATCCAGGCCATTCTTCCATGATTCTATGAATTTATACACTTGTCCCTGCAACAGTGTGTGTGTATATATAGATATATATATATCCTGCTGGGTGCTTGTTACAATCCACTAATTATAGAGGAGCAAAGTGAGCTCTCTGTGGATTGTGGATAGAAACTTCAGGTTTGAATATTCCGTGAAATGAGACTAAAACCAAACAAGGCTAAATGTTGATTTCAAAAAATCGATATATTTTATTTAACAGTAAATGAGAGAGAGAAAGAAATAGAAAAAGAGGTTGTGGGGGGACAGGAAGAGTGATAGGAACAGAATAATAAGAAATGTATCACCCATCTGTGGGTTCCAAGATTAATACAAGTTGGGCCAGGTGGTAATGCCCAGGTACATCCCCTGAAAAAGGACAAGTTTGATACTGTCTCTTGGAAGATTCTGTATCATGTGTAGTGCTGTGGTGCAAGGCCTCGGGAATGAGTCTGGGGTGTGCTTTGGGTGTCTTTGATGGATTATGACACTTTCTCAGCTGCCCCTCACATGAGTGTCCTGTGGATGTGGCTTTCCTGGGGTGGGGGGTTTTACATTTGAGCCAGTTTGTGTAATGGAGGGTGAATGTTCACTGCCTCTGACCAGAGGTCATGTCATACACCCAAAACTATTCTCCCCTCCCCTTGGTCGAGGAGGAATCTGTGCAAACCTGGCTGCAGATAAGCCTGTGGGCTATGGCCTCCACCCTGAAGCCAGCTGGGGATGGTTTTCAGGACAGCTGCTGAGATTGGCTCTCCTATGAATGCATCCTTCTCCCCCAGCCTTATCCATTTCGTCTCAAACCTGAAATGACTGGAAAACAGTGTCACTTCTATCTTATCTCAAGTTCTTTTAAGTGGCTTAACTCATATTTCAAGGTTTCAGTTAGGAAGCCCATTCAGAGTGGGGTGGGCTTTGGTGGTGCAGCTTCCTTGATGCAGCTTTGTTATACATTTTTTCCATAATGGGCAGAAGTCCTTTATAACAGTGATTCAGCCATGAAATTATAACATGTTGAAACATGAAACATGTTCAGTCTCTGACAGTGCTTTCCAAATGCAATTGGTCTGACTGTGCTTGTGTTTAGAAGTAATAATCAGCTATAGTGAATTGTGATTAATGAGATAAGGCAGGATTTTAAACTGGGATTTTTTTAAAACGTGGTTATCAAAAAGGAAGAATTACTAACTCGTTCTGCATTGAGGATGTTCATACTAATCTAAAATAACGTGAAGGTCAGCTATTGGCACCTATGTCTGTCTAGTTATTAGATTCTCAGATGGTAAGGATGTTCTCTAAATATGCAGAAAAATACCTGATGTGATGTGTGTCCAGAGAGGGAAG